>NC_135900.1:77396566-77488950 GCF_964194155.1 Cetorhinus maximus | reverse complement strand
GAAAATACACACACACATCCCGAAAATACACACTCACACACCCCGAAAACACACACACACACACACCCCGAAAACACACACACACACACCCCGAAAACACACACACACACCCCGAAAACACACACTCACACACACACACTCACCCAGAAAAACACACACACATCCTGAAAACACACACACTCGCGCACACACACACCCAGAAAATACACACTCAGAAAAACACACACTCACAAACACACAGAAAATGCACACACTCACACAGAAAATACACACTCAGAAAAACACACACTTACACACACACAAACACACAGAAAACACTGACACTCACACACACACAAACACACAGAAAACACACACACTCACCCATAAAATACACACTCACACACACACACAGAAAATACACACTCAGAAATCACACACACTCACACACACACACTCACCCAGAAAACACACACTCACACGCACACAAACACACACACTCACCCAGAAAAAACATACACACCCCAAAAACACACACTCACACACCCCGAAAACACACACACACACACCCCGAAAACACACACTCACACACTCACACTCACACACCCTGAAAATACACACTCACACACTCACACTCACACACCCCAAAAACACACACACACACTCACACTCACACACCCCGAAAACACACACTCACACACTCACACACCCCGAAAATACACACACTCACACTCACACACACACCCCGAAAATACACACTCACATACTCACACTCACACACCCCGAAAATACACACTCACAGACACACACACACACACACCCCGAAAACACACACACTCACAGTCACACACACACTCACACTCACACACCCCGAAAATACACACTCACCACGAAAACACACACTCACAAAAACACACACCCAGCAAAAACACACTCAGAAAAACACACACACACACTCACACACACTCACACTCACACACACTCACCTCGAAAAAACACACACACACCCCGAAAATACACACTCACACCCCGAAAATACACACACACACACACCCCGAAAACACACACTCACACACACACACACACCCCGAAAACACACACACACACCCCGAAAACACACACACACACCCCGAAAATACACACACACACACCGAAAACACACACTCACACACCCCGAAAATACACACACACACCCCGAAAATACACACTCACACACCCCGAAAACACACACACACCCCGAAAATACACACACACACCCCGAAAATACACACTCACACACCCCGAAAATACACACACACACACACACACCCCGAAAACACACACACACACACCCCGAAAACACACACACACACACTCACACACCCCGAAAACACACACACACACCCCGAAAATACACACACACACCCCGAAAATACACACACACACACCCCGAAAATACACACACACACCCCGAAAACACACACTCACACACCCCGAAAATACACACACACACACCGAAAACACACACACACACCCCGAAAACACACACTCACACACCCCAAAAACACACACACACACCCCGAAAACACACACTCACACACCCCGAAAACACACTCACACACCCCGAAAATACACACACACACCCCGAAAACACACACACACACACCCCGAAAACACACACTCACACACTCACACACCCCGAAAATACACACTCACACACCCCGAAAACACACACTCACACACTCACACACCCCGAAAACACACACACACACACCGAAAACACACACACACACCCCGAAAATACACACTCACACACCCCGAATATACACACACAAACCCCAAAAATACACACACACACTCCCCGAAAATACACACACACACCCCGAAAATACACACACTCACACCCCGAAAATACACACACACACCCCGAAAATACACACACACACCCCGAAAATACACACACACATCCCGAAAATACACACTCACACACCCCGAAAACACACACACACACACACCCCGAAAACACACACACACACACCCCGAAAACACACACACACACCCCGAAAACACACACTCACACACACACTCACCCAGAAAAACACACACACATCCTGAAAACACACACACTCGCGCACACACACACCCAGAAAATACACACTCAGAAAAACACACACTCACAAACACACAAACACACAGAAAATGCACACACTCACACAGAAAATACACACTCAGAAAAACACACACTTACACACACACAAACACACAGAAAACACTGACACTCACACACACACAAACACACAGAAAACACACACACTCACCCAGAAAATACACACTCACACACACACACAGAAAATACACACTCAGAAATCACACACACTCACACACACACACTCACCCAGAAAACACACACTCACATGCACACAAACACACACACTCACCCAGAAAAAACATACACACCCCAAAAACACACACTCACACACCCCGAAAACACACACACACACACCCCGAAAACACACACTCACACACTCACACTCACACACCCTGAAAATACACACTCACACACTCACACTCACACACCCCAAAAACACACACACACACTCACACTCACACACCCCGAAAACACACACTCACACACTCACACACCCCGAAAATACACACACTCACACTCACACACACACCCCGAAAATACACACTCACATACTCACACTCACACACCCCGAAAATACACACTCACAGACACACACACACACACACCCCGAAAACACACACACTCACAGTCACACACACACTCACACTCACACACCCCGAAAATACACACTCACCACGAAAACACACACTCACAAAAACACACACCCAGCAAAAACACACTCAGAAAAACACACACACACACTCACACACACTCACACTCACACACACTCACCCCGAAAACACACACTCACCCCGAAAACACACACTCACCCAGAAAACACACACTCACACACTCACACTCACACACCCCGAAAATACACACTCACCCCGAAAATACACACTCACCCCGAAAATACACACTCACACACACACACTCACCCAGCAAAAACACACTTACACATACACACACCCCGAAAACACACACACTCACACACACACAAACACTCACCCCGAAAATGCACACTCACCCCGAAAATACACACTCACACACACACACTCACCCAGCAAAGACACACTCACACACACACAAACACTCACCCAGAAAATACACACTCACCCAGAAAATACACACTCACCGCAAAAACACACAGTCGCCCAGAAAACACACACTCACACACTCACACTCATACACACACACACCCTGAAAACACACTCACACACCGAAAACACACACACACACACACTCACACACACACACTCACATACACACACACACACACTCACTCCGAAAACACACCCTCACTCACACACGCACACTCACTCACACACACACACTCACACACACACACATTCACACACACACATACACTCGCCCCGACAACACACACTCACCCAGAGAACACACACTCACACTCACACACCCCGAAAATACACACTCACCCCGAAAATACACTCTCACCCCGAAAATACACACTCACACACACACACTCACCCAGCAAAAACACACTCACACAGACGCACACCCCAAAAACACACACACACCCCGAAAACACACACTCACACACACACACACACACACTCACACACACACACACACCCCGAAAACACACACTCACTCACACACACACACTCACTCACACACACACACACTCACACACACACACTCACCCCGAAAACACACACACACTCACACACACACACTCACACACACACACTCACACACACACACTCACCCCGAAAACACACACTCACTCACACACACGCACACACACTCACACACTCACACACACACACACTCACCCCAAAAACACACACTCACTCACACACACACACTCACACACACACACTCTCACCCCAAACACACACACTCACAAAAACACACACACAAACACACACATACACACAGAAAACACACACACTCACCCCGAAAACACACACTCAGAAAAACACACACACACGCCCAGAAAATACACACTCAGAATAACACACACTCACACAGACACTCACACACACAAAAACACACACACTCACCCACACACTCACACACACACACACTCACCCAGAAAATACACACACTCACCCCGAAAACACACACTCCACACACACACTCACACACACACACACTCACCCCGAAAACACACACACTCACCCCGAAAACACACACTCACACACACACACACTCACCCAGAAAATACACACACAAACCCCGCAAAGACACACTCACAAAAACACACACACTCACACACACACACTCACCCAGAAAAACACACACACATCCTGAAAACACACACACTCGCGCACACACACACCCAGAAAATACACACTGAGAAAAACACACACTCACAAACACACAAACACACAGAAAATGCACACACTCACACAGAAAATACACACTCAGAAAAACACACACTCACACACACACAAACACACAGAAAACACTGACACTCACACACACACAAACACACAGAAAACACACACACTCACCCAGAAAATACACACTCACACACACACACAGAAAATACACACTCACACACACACACTCACCCAGAAAACACACACTCACACGCACACAAACACACACACTCACCCAGAAAAAACATACACACCCCAAAAACACACACTCACACACACACAAACACACACACTCACCCAGAAAACACACACTCAGAAAAACACACACTCACACACACACACTCACCCAGAAAACACACACTCAGAAAAACACACACTCACACACACACTCACCCAGAAAAAACAACACTCAGAAAAACACACACACACACAAACACACAGAAAACACACTCACTCACACTCACCCAGAAAACACACACTCAGAAAAAAACACACACACACGCACACACACACTCACCCAGAAAACACACACTCATCCCGAAAACATACACTCACACACACACAAACACACAGAAAATACACACACTCACCCAGAAAAAAACACACACAGAAAACACACACTCACACACACACTCACCCAGAAAAAACACACACTCAAAAAAACACACACTCACACAGAAACACACACTCATACACACACACTCACCCAGAAAACACACACTCACACACAAACGCACACTCACACACACACTCACCCCAAAAACACACACCCACACAAACACAAACACACACACTCACCCAGAAAATAGACACTCAGAAAAACACACACTCACTCCGAAAAGACACACACCCCGAAAACACACACTCACACACACTCACACACACACACTCACCCCGAAAACACACACTCACTCACACACACACACACACACTCACACTCACACACACACTCACACACAGACCCCGAAAACACACACTCACACTCACACACCCTGAAAACACACACACCCCAAAAACACACACTCACACACTCACAAACCCCGAAAATACACACTCACACACCCCAAAAACACACACACACACTTACACTCACACACCCCGAAAACACACACTCACACACTCACACTCACACACCCCGAAAACACACACACTCACACTCACACACACACCCCGAAAATACACACTCACACACTCACACTCACACACCCCGAAAATACACACTCACACACACACCCCGAAAACACACACTCACATACTCACACTCACACACCTCGAAAATACACACTCACACACACACACACACACCCCGAAAACACACACACTCACAGTCAGACACACTCACACTCACACACCCCGAAAATACACACTCACCACGAAAACACACACTCACAAAAACACACACCCAGCAAAAACACACTCAGAAAAACACACACACACACTCACACACACTCACACTCACACACACTCACCCCGAAAACACACACTCACCCCAAAAACACACACTCACCCAGAAAACACACACTCACACACTCACACTCACACACCCTGAAAATACACACTCACCCCGAAAATACACACTCACCCCGAAAATACACACTCACACACACACACTCACTCAGCAAAAACACACTTACACATACACACACCCCGAAAACACACACAAACACACACACACAAACACTCACCCCGAAAATACACACTCACCCCGAAAATACACACTCACACACACACACTCACCCAGAAAAAAAACACTCACACACACACAAACACTCACCCAGAAAATACACACTCACCCAGAAAATACACACTCACCCCGAAAACACACACTCGCCCAGAAAACACACACTCACACACTCACACTCACACACACACACCCCCTGAAAACACACACACACACTGAAAACACACACACACACACACTCACACACACACACTCACACACACACACTCACACACACACACACACACACACACACTCACTCTGAAAACACACCCTCACTCACACACACACACTCACTCACACACACACACTCACACACACACACATTCACACACACACACACACTCGCCCCGGCAACACACACTCACCCAGAGAACACACACTCACACACTCACACTCACACAACCCGAAAATACACACTCACCCCGAAAATACACTCTCGCCCTGAAAATACACACTCACACACACACACTCACCCAGCAAAAACACACTCACACATACGCACACCCCAAAAACACACACACACCCCAAAAACACACACTCACACACACACACACACACTCACACACACACACACACACACACACACACTCACCCCAAAAACACACACTCACTCACACACACACACTCACTCACACACACACACTCACACACACACACTCACCCCGAAAACACACACACACTCACACACACACACTCACACACACACACTCACCCCGAAAACACACACACTAACTCACACACACACACTCACACACACACACACTCACACACACACACACACACACTCACACTCACACACACACTCACACACAGACCCCGAAAACACACACTCACACTCACACACCCTGAAAACACACACACACCAAAAACACACACTCACACACTCACAAACCCCGAAAATACACACTCACACACCCCAAAAACACACACACACACTTACACTCACACACCCCGAAAACACACACTCACACACTCACACTCACACACCCCGAAAACACACACACTCACACTCACACACACACCCCGAAAATACACACTCACACACTCACACTCACACACCCCGAAAATACACACTCACACACACACCCCGAAAACACACACTCACACACTCACACTCACACACCTCGAAAATACACACTCACACACACACACACACACCCCGAAAACACACACACTCACAGTCAGACACACTCACACTCACACACCCCGAAAATACACACTCACCACGAAAACACACACTCACAAAAACACACACCCAGCAAAAACACACTCAGAAAAACACACACACACACTCACACTCACACACACACCCCGAAAATACACACTCACACACTCACACTCACACACCCCGAAAATACACACTCACACACACACCCCGAAAACACACACTCACACACTCACACTCACACACCTCGAAAATACACACTCACACACACACACACACACCCCGAAAACACACACACTCACAGTCAGACACACTCACACTCACACACCCCGAAAATACACACTCACCACGAAAACACACACTCACAAAAACACACACCCAGCAAAAACACACTCAGAAAAACACACACACACACTCACACACACTCACACTCACACACACTCACCCCGAAAACACACACTCACCCCAAAAACACACACTCACCCAGAAAACACACACTCACACTCACACACCCTGAAAATACACACTCACCCCGAAAATACACACTCACCCCGAAAATACACACTCACACACACACACTCACTCAGCAAAAACACACTTACACATACACACACCCCGAAAACACACACAATCACACACACACAAACACTCACCCCGAAAATACACACTCACCCCGAAAATACACACTCACACACACACACTCACCCAGAAAAAAAACACTCACACACACACAAACACTCACCCAGAAAATACACACTCACCCAGAAAATACACACTCACCCCGAAAACACACACTCGCCCAGAAAACACACACTCACACACTCACACTCACACACACACACCCCCTGAAAACACACACACACACTGAAAACACACACACACACACACTCACACACACACACTCACACACACACACTCACACACACACACACACACACACACACTCACTCTGAAAACACACCCTCACTCACACACACACACTCACTCACACACACACACTCACACACACACACATTCACACACACACACACACTCGCCCTGGCAACACACACTCACCCAGAGAACACACACTCACACACTCACACTCACACAACCCGAAAATACACACTCACCCCGAAAATACACTCTCGCCCCGAAAATACACACTCACACACACACACTCACCCAGCAAAAACACACTCACACATACGCACACCCCAAAAACACACACACACCCCAAAAACACACACTCACACACACACACACACACTCACACACACACACACACACACACACACACTCACCCCAAAAACACACACTCACTCACACACACACACACTCACTCACACACACACACTCACACACACACACTCACCCCGAAAACACACACACACTCACACACACACACTCACACACACACACTCACCCCGAAAACACACACACTAACTCACACACACACACTCACACACACACACACTCACACACACACACACACACACTCACACACACACAATCACCCCGAAAACACACACTCACTCACACACACTCACACACCCCGAAAACACACACACACACACACCCCGAAAACACACACACACACACCCCGAAAACACACACACACACCCCGAAAACACACACTCACACACACACTCACACACTCACACACACACACACACACACACACACTCACCCCAAAAACACACACTCACTCACACACACACACTCACTCACACACACACACTCACACACACACACTCACCCCGAAAACACACACACACTCAGACACACACACTCACACACACACACTCACCCCGAAAACACACACACTAACTCACACACACACACTCACACACACACACACTCACACACACACACACACACACTCACACACACACACTCACCCCGAAAACACACACTCACTCACACACACACACACACACACACTCACACACACACACACACACACACACTCACCCCAAAAACACACACTCACTCACACACACACACTCACACACACACACTCACACACACACACTCACACACACACACACACACTCTCACCCCGAAAACACACACTCACAAAAACACACACACAAACACACACATACGCACAGAAAACACACACACTCACCCCGAAAACACACACTCAGAAAACACACACACACGCCCAGAAAATACACACTCAGAATAACACACACTCACACAGACACTCACACACACAAAAACACACACTCACACACACACACTCACACACACACACACTCACCTCGAAAACACACACACTCACCCCGAAAACACACACTCACACACACACACACTCACCCAGAAAATACACACACAAACTCCACAAAGACACACTCACAAAAACACACACACTCACACACACACACACTCACCCAGAAAAACACATACACACCCTGAAAACACACACACTCGCACACACACACACACCCAGTAAATACATACTCAGAAAAACACACACTCACAAACACACAAACACACAGAAAATGCACACACTCACCCAGAAAATACAGACTCAGAAAAACACACACTCACACACACACAAACACACAGAAAACACTGACACTCACACACACACAAACACACAGAAAACACACACACTCACCCCGAAAATACACACTCACCCAGAAAACACACACTCACACACACACAAACACACACACTCACCCAGAAAAAACATACACACCCCGAAAACACACACACTCACACACACAAACACACACACACACCCCGAAAACACACACTCAGAAAAACACACACTCACACACACACACTCACCCAGAAAACACACACTCAGAAAAACACACACACTCACACACACACACACACACACACACTCACCCAGAAAAAACACACTCACACACACACACACTCTCACCCAGAAAAAACTACACTCAGAAAAACACACACACAAACACACAGAAAACACACTCACTCACACTCACCCAGAAAACACACACTCAGAAAAAAACACACACACACGCACACACACACTCACCCAGAAAACACACACTCAGAAAAACACACACTCATCCCGAAAACATACACTCACACACACACAAACACACAGAAAATACACACACTCACCCAGAAAAAACCACACTCAGAAAAACACACACTCACACACACACTCACCCAGAAAAAACACTCACTCAAAAAAACACACACTCACACACAAACACACACTCACACACACACTCACCCCAAAAACACACACCCACAGAAACACAAACACACATGCTCACCCAGAAAATACACACTCAGAAAAACACACACTCCGAAAAGAAAAACACCCCGAAAACACACACACACACAAACACACACACTCACCCAGAAAATTCACGCCCAGAAAAACACACACTCACTTCGAAAGCACACACACCCCGAAAACACACACTCACACACTCACATAAACACACACACTCACCCTGAAAAAAATCACACTCAGAAAAACACACACACACCACGAAAACACACACTCAGACACATAAACACAAACACTCACACAGAAAAAACACACTCAGAAAAACACACACACACACCGAAAACACACACTCACACACACAGAAATTCACACACTCACCCGGAAAAAACTACTTTCAGAAAAATACACACTCACACACACACACAAACACACTCACACACTCACACTTACCCAGAAAATACACACTCAGAAAAACACACACACACACCGAAAACACAAACACACACACACACACAGACCCAGAAAATACACACTCAGAAAAACACACACTCGCACACACACAAACACACTGAAAACACACACACTCACCCAGAAAATACACACTCAGAAAAACACACACTCACACACACACAAACACACAGAAAACACACACACTCATCCAGAACATGCACACTCACACACACACACACACACACAGAAAATACAAACTCAGAAATCACACACACTCACACACAGACACTCACCCAGAAAACACACACTCAGAAAAACACACACTCACACACACACACTCACCCAGAAAAAACACACTCTCAAAAAAACACACACAAACACACACTCATACACACTCACTCACCCAGAAAACACACACTCACACACAAACACACACTCACACACACACTCACCCCAAAAACACACACCCACACAAACACAAACACACACACTCACCCAGAAAAAACACACTCTCAAAAAAACACACACAAACACACACTCATACACACTCACTCACCCAGAAAACACACACTCACACACAAACACACACTCACACACACACTCACCCCAAAAACACACACCCACACAAACACAAACACACACACACACCCAGAAAACACACACTCACACACACACACAAACTCACACACTCACCCAGAAAAAAATCACACTCAGAAAAACACACACACACCCCGAAAACACACACTCAGACACACACAAACACAAATACTCACCCAGAAAAAACAAACTCAGAAAAACACACACACACCCCGAAAACACACACTCACACACACAGAAACACACACACTCACCCGGAAAAAAACACACTCAGAAATACACACACTCACACACACACACAAACACACTCACAAACTCACACTCACCCAGAAAATACACATTAAGAAAAACACACACACACCCCGAAAACACACACACTCACACACAAACACACCCAGAAAATACACACTCAGAAAAACACACACTCACACACACACAAATACACAGTAAACACACACATTCACCCAGAAAATACACACTCATAAAAACACATACTCACACACACACAAACACACAGGAAAAACAGACACTCACCCAGAACATACACACTCACACACACACACACAGAAAATACAAACTCAGAAATCACACACACTCACACAGAGACACTCACCCAGAAAACACACACTCAGAAAAACACACACTCACCCAGAAAACACACACTCAGAAAAACACACACTCACAAAAACACACACACACTCACCCAGAAAAACACACACACACACACACACACACACAGAAAAAACTACACTCAGAAAAACACACACAAACACACAGAAAACACACTCACTCACACTCAGCCAGAAAACACACACTCAGAAAAACACACACACACACCCAGAAAACACACACTCAGAATAACACACACTCATCCCGAAAACACACTCACACACACACAAACACACAGTAATCACACACACTCACCCAGAAAAAACCACACACAGACAAACACACACACACACACACTCACCCAGAAAAAACACACACTCAGTAAAACACACACTCACACACAAACACACTCTCACACACACACTCACCCCGAATACACACACTCACACACACAAACACACACACTCACCCAGAAAATACACACTCAGAAAAACACACACTCACTCCGAAAACACACAAACCCCGAAAACACACACTCACAAACACACACAAACACACACACACTCACCCAGAAAAAAATCACATTCAGAAAAACACACACACACCGCAAACACACACACTCAAACACAAACACACTCACTCACACACACTCTCCCAGAAAACACACACACTCACTCAGAAAAAACCACACTCAGAAAAACTCACAATCCCCCCGAAAACACACACTCACACACACACACTCCCCCAGAAAACAAACACTCACACACACACTCACCCCGAAAACACACACACATACACACACACTCACCCAGAAAACACACACACTCACCCAGAAAAAACACACTCAGAAAAACACACACACACCCTGAAAACACACACTCACACAAACACACACACTCACCCGGAGAAAACCACACTCAGAAAAAAAAACACACACACACACACACACTCACCCAGAAAATACACACTCAGAAAAACACACACACACCCCAAAAACACACACACTCACACACAAACACAGCCAGATAATACACACTCAGAAAAACACACACACACCCCAAAAACACACACACACTCACCCAGAAAAAAACCACACTCAGAAAAACACACACAACCCGAAAACACACACACTCACACGCACAAACACACAGAAAACACACACACAAACACACACTCACACACACACTCACCCAGAAAACACACACTCAGACACAAACACTCACCCAGAAAATACACACTCAGAAAAACAGTCACACACCCCGAAAACACACACTCAAACACACACACACACTCACCCAGAAAAAACCACACTCAGAAAAACACACACACACCCCGAAAACACACACACACAAACACAGAGAAAACACACACACTCACCCAGAAAAAACCACACTCAGAAAAACACACACTCACACACACACAAACACACTGAAAACACACACACTCACCCAGAAAAAAACACACTCAGAAAAACACACACTCACACACACACACTTGCCCAGAAAAAACACACACTCAGTAAAGCACACACTCACACACAAACACACACTCATACACACACACTCACACAGAAAACAAACACTCACACACGCAGAAGCACACAGAAAACACACACACTCACCAAGAAAAAAACACACTCAGTAAAACACACACACACCCCGAAAACACACACACAAACACACTAAAAACACACACACTCACTCTGAAAAAATCACACTCAGAAAAACACACTCTCACACACACACAAACACACAGAAAAGACACACTCACACACATACATACACCCCGAAAACACACTCACTCACACACTCACACACACACTCACTCACCCAGAAAAAAATCACACTCAGAAAAACACACACACACCACGAAAACACACACTCAGACACATAAACACAAACACTCACACAGAAAAAACACACTCAGAAAAACACACACACACACCGAAAACACACACTCACACACACAGAAATTCACACACTCACCCGGAAAAAACTACTTTCAGAAAAATACACACTCACACACACACACAAAGACACTCACACACTCACACTTACCCAGAAAATACACACTCAGAAAAACACACACACACCCCGAAAACACAAACACACACACACACACAGACCCAGAAAATACACACTCAGAAAAACACACACTCGCACACACACAAACACACTGAAAACACACACACTCACCCAGAAAATACACACTCAGAAAAACACACACTCACACACACACAAACACACAGAAAACACACACACTCATCCAGAACATGCACACTCACACACACACACACACACAGAAAATACAAACTCAGAAATCACACACACTCACACACAGACACTCACCCAGAAAACACACACTCAGAAAAACACACACTCACACACACACACTCACCCAGAAAAAACACACTCTCAAAAAAACACACACAAACACACACTCATACACACTCACTCACCCAGAAAACACACACTCACACACAAACACACACTCACACACACACTCACCCCAAAAACACACACCCACACAAACACAAACACACACACTCACCCAGAAAAAACACACTCTCAAAAAAACACACACAAACACACACTCATACACACTCACTCACCCAGAAAACACACACTCACACACAAACACACACTCACACACACACTCACCCCAAAAACACACACCCACACAAACACAAACACACACACACACCCAGAAAACACACACTCACACACACACACAAACTCACACACTCACCCAGAAAAAAATCACACTCAGAAAAACACACACACACCCCGAAAACACACACTCAGACACACACAAACACAAATACTCACCCAGAAAAAACAAACTCAGAAAAACACACACACACCCCGAAAACACACACTCACACACACAGAAACACACACACTCACCCGGAAAAAAACACACTCAGAAATACACACACTCACACACACACACAAACACACTCACAAACTCACACTCACCCAGAAAATACACATTAAGAAAAACACACACACACCCCGAAAACACACACACTCACACACAAACACACCCAGAAAATACACACTCAGAAAAACACACACTCACACACACGCAAATACACAGTAAACACACACATTCACCCAGAAAATACACACTCAGAAAAACACATACTCACACACACACAAACACACAGGAAAAACAGACACTCACCCAGAACATACACACTCACACACACACACACACAGAAAATACAAACTCAGAAATCACACACACTCACACAGAGACACTCACCCAGAAAACACACACTCAGAAAAACACACACTCACCCAGAAAACACACACTCAGAAAAACACACACTCACAAAAACACACACACACTCACCCAGAAAAACACACACACACACACACAGAAAAAACTACACTCAGAAAAACACACACAAACACACAGAAAACACACTCACTCACACTCAGCCAGAAAACACACACTCAGAAAAACACACACACACACCCAGAAAACACACACTCAGAATAACACACACTCATCCCGAAAACACACTCACACACACACAAACACACAGTAATCACACACACTCACCCAGAAAAAACCACACACAGACAAACACACACACACACACACTCACCCAGAAAAAACACACACTCAGAAAAACACACACTCACACACAAACACACACTCACACACACACTCACCCCGAATACACACACTCACACACACAAACACACACACTCACCCAGAAAATACACACTCAGAAAAACACACACTCACTCCGAAAACACACAAACCCCGAAAACACACACTCACAAACACACACAAACACACACACACTCACCCAGAAAAAAATCACATTCAGAAAAACACACACACACCGCAAACACACACGCTCAAACACAAACACACTCACACACACACACTCACCCAGAAAATACACACTCAGAGAAACACACACACACCCCAAAAACACACACACTCACACACACACACACCCAGAAAATACACACTCAGAAAAACACATACACACCCCGAAAACACACACTCACACACACCCACACACTCATCCAGAAAAAAACCACACTCAGAAAAACACACACTCACTCCGAAAAATCACACACACACAAAAACATAGAAAAAAACCACACTCACTCACCCAGAAAAAACAACATTCAGAAAAACGTACACGCACCTCGAGAACACACACACACACACACAACCTGAAAACACACACACACACACACACACATAAACACGCAGAAAACACAGACAAACACACAGAAAACACACACAAACACACAGAAAAAACCACACTCAGAAAATCAGACACACACCCCGAAAACACAGACTCACACACAAACACTCACCCCAAAAACACACACACTCACACACACACAAACACACAGAAAACACACACACTCACCCTGAAAAAAACACACTCAGAAAAACACACACTCACACACAAACACTCACCCCAAAAACACACACACTCACACACACACAAACACACAGAAAACACACACACTCACCCAGAAAAAAAGACACTCAGAACAACACACACACACCCCGAAAACACACACACACACACAAAAACACACAGAAAACACACACACTCACCCTGAAAAAAACACACTCAGAAAAACACACACACTCACACACACACAAAGACACAGAAAACACACAATCACACACAGACACACACACACACCCAGAAAAAACCACAGTCAGAAAAACACACACTCACAACGAAAAAACACACACTCACACACACACAAAGACACAGAAAAAACCACACTCACTCACCCAGAAAAAAACACACTCAGAAAAACACACACACTCACCCACACACTCACCCAGAAAAAACCACACTCACCCAGAAAAAACCACACTCAGAAAAACACACACAAACCTCGAAAACACACACACTCACACACACAAACACACAGAAAACACACACAAACACACACTCACCCTGAAAACACACACTCACACACACACACTCACCCAGAAAAAACCACACTCCGAAAAACGCACACTCACACCGAAAAAACACACACTCACACACACACAAACACACGGAAAAAACCACACTCACTCACCCAGAAAAAACCACACTCAGAAAAACACACACACTCACCCACACACTCACCCAGAAAAAACCATACTCACCCAGAAAAACCACACTCAGAAAAACACACACACACCTCGAAAACACACACACACACACACACCCCGAAAACACACACACACACACACAAACACACAGAAAATACACACAAACACACAGGAAAAACCACACTCAGTAAAACACACACTCACCCTGAAAACACACACTCACACACACACACTCACCCCAAAAACACATTCAATCACACACTCACACACACACTCACTCACCCAGAAAAAAACCACACTCAGAAAAACAGACACTCACACAAACACAAACACACACACTCACTCAGAAAATACCACACTCAGTAAAACACACACACACCCCGAAAACGCACAATCACACACACACACTCACCCAGAAAACACACACACTCACCCTGAAAAAAACACATTCAGAAAAACACACACTCACACACACAAACACACAGAAAAGGCACACTCACACACACACACCCAGAAAAAACCACACTCAGAAAAACACACACACACACCGAAAACACACTCACTCACACACTCACACACACACTCACTCACCCAGAAAAAAACCACACTCAGAAAAACAGACACTCACACACACACAAACACACACACTCACTCCGAAAATACCACACTAAGTAAAACACACACACACCCCGAAAACACACAATCACACACACACACTCACCCAGAAAACGCACACACTCACTCAGAAAAAACCACACTCAGAAAAACACACACACACCCCCAAAACAAACACTCACACACACACTCACCCCGAAAACAAACACTCACACACACACTCACCCCGAAAACACACACTCACACACACACACAAACACACACACTCACCCAGAAACAATCACACTCAGAAAAACACACACACAACCCGAAAACACACACTCACACACACACAAACACACACACTCACCCAGAAAAAACAAATTCAGTAAAACACACACTCACACACACACACACACAAACACACTCACACACACACATTCACCCAGATAATACACACTCAGAAAAACACACACACACCCCGAAAACACACACACTCACACACACCCAGAAAATACACACTCAGAAATCACACACACACACACTCACCCAGAAAACACACACTCAGAAAAACACACACTCACACACACACACTCACCCACAAAACACACACACACACACACAAGCACACCGAAAAACACACGCACACCCCGAAAACACACACACTCACACACACACAAACACACAGAAAACACACACACTCACACACTCACACACACAGACAACACACACACACACACACACACTCACACACACACTCACCCCGAAAACACACACTCACACACAAACACTCACCCAGAAAATACACACTCAGAAAAACACACACACACCCCGAAAACACACACACACTCACACACACACAAACACACAGAAAACACACACACTCACACACTCGCACACACAGAAAACACACACACACACACAAACAGTCACACACACTCACCCCGAAAACACACACTCACTTACAAACACTCACCCTGAAAAACCATACTCAGAGAAACACACACTCACACCGAAAAAACACACACTCACACACACACACACACAAACACACAGAAAAAACCACACTCACTCACCCAGAAAAAACCACACTCAGAAAAACACACACACTCACCCAGAAAAAACCACACTCACCCAGGAAAAACAACAGTCAGAAAATCACACAGACACCCCGAAAACACACACACTCTCACACACACAAACACACAGAAAACACACACAGTCACCCAGAAAAGAACACACTCAGAAAAAAACACACCCCGAAAACACACTCTCACACACACACACTCACCCCAAAAACACATACACTCGCACACGCAGAAGCACACAGAAAACACTCACACTCACCCAGAAAAAAACACACTCAGAAAAACACACATACACCCCGAAAAAACACACACACACACACAAACACACAGAAAACACACACACTCACCCTGAAAAAAACACACTCAGAAAAACACACTCTCACACACACACAAACACACAGAAAAGACACACTCAAACACATACATACACCCCGAAAACACAGTCACTCTCACACTCACACACACACTCACTCACCCAGAAAAAAACCACACTCAGAAAAACACACACTCACACACACACTAACACACACAGTCACTCAGAAAAAAACACACTCAGTAAAAGACACACACACCCCAAAAACACACACTCACACACACACACTCACCCAGAAAACACACACACTCACTCCGAAAAAACCACACTCAGAAAAACACACACACCCCCCCGAAAACACACACACACACACACACACTCACCCAGAAAACAAACACTCACACACACACTCACCCCGAAAACACACACTCACACACATACACAAACACACACACTCACCCAGAAAAAATCACACTCAGAAAAACACACACACAACCCGAAAACACACACTCACACACACACAAATGCACACAATCACCCAGAAAAAACAAACTCAGAAAAACACACAATCACACACACACACACAAACACACTCACACACACACACTCACCCAGAAAATAGACACTCAGAAAAACACACACACACCCCGAAAACACACACACTCACACACACACACAGAAAATACACACTCAGAAATCACACACACTCACACACACACTCACCCAGAAAACACACACTCAGAAAAACACACACTCACAAACACACCCTCACCCACAAAACACACACTCACACACACACAAACACACACACTCACCCAGAAAAAACATACACACCCAGAAAACACACACTCACACACACACAAACACACACACTCACCCAGAAAAAACACACTCAGAAACACACACACACACACACACACTCACACTCACCCAGAAAAACAGACTCACACACACACACACACACTCACCCATTAAAAACCACACTCAGAAAAACGCACAAACACACACACAAACACACAGAAGACACACTCACTCACACTCACCCAGAAAACACACACTCAGAAAAACACACACACACACACACACTCACCCAGAAAACACACACTCAGAAAAACACACACTCATCCCGAAAACACACACTCACACACACAGAAACACACAGAAAACACACACACTCACCCAGAAAAAACCACACTCAGAAAAACACACACTCACACACACACTCACCCAGAAAAAACACACTCTCAGAAAAGCACACACTCACACACAAACACACACTCATACACACACACTCACCCAGAAAACACGCACTCACACAAAAACACACCCTCACACACACACACCCCGAAAACACACTCCCTCACACACACAAACACATACACTCACCCAGAAAATACACACTCAGAAATACACACACTCACTCCGAAAACACACACACCCCGAAAACACACACTCACACACACACAAACACACACACTCACCCAGAAAAAATCACACTCAGAAAAACACACACACACCCCGAAAACACACACTCACACACACACAAACACACACACTCACCCAGAAAAAACACACTCAGAAAAACACACACACACCCTGAAAACACACACACACACACACAAACACACTCACACACACACACTCACTCACACACACACTCACCCCGAAAACACACACTCACACACAAACACTCACCCAGAAAATACACACTCAGAAAAACACACACACACCCCGAAAACACACACTCACACACACACACACACTCACCCAGAAAAAACCACACACCGAAAAACACACACACACCCCGAAAACACACACACTCACACACACACAAACACACAGAAAACACACACACTCACACTCACACACACAGAAAACACACACACACACTCACACACACACTCACCCCGAAAACACACACTCACTTACAAACACTCACCCAGAAAAAACCACACTCAGAAAAACACACACTCACCCCAAAAAACACACACTCACACACACACAAACACAAAGGAAAAACCACACTCACTCACCCGGAAAAAACCGCACTCAGAAAAACACACACACTCACACACACACTCACCCAGAAAAAACCACACTCACCCAGAAAAAACCACGCTCAGTAAAACACACACAAACCCCGAAAACACACACACTCTCACACACACAAACACACAGAAAACACACACAGTCACCCAGAAAATAACACACTCAGAAAAACACACACACCCCGAAAACAAACTCTCACACACACAGACTCACCCCAAAAACACAGACACTCACACACGCAGAAGCTCACAGAAACACACACACTCACCCAAAAAAAACCACACTTAGAAAAACACACACACACCCCAAAAACACACACTCACACACACACACTCACCCAGAAAACAAACACTCACACACACACTCACCCCGAAAACACACACTCACACACACACACAAACACACACACTCACCCAGAAATAATCACACTCAGAAAAACACACACTCACACACACACAAACACACAGAAAACACACACACTCACACACACAGAAAACACACACATTCACACACACACTCACCCCGAAAACACACACTCACACACAAACACTCACCCAGAAAATACACACTCAGAAAAACACACACACCCCGAAAACAAACTCTCACACACACAGACTCACCCCAAAAACACAGACACTCACACACGCAGAAGCTCACAGAAACACACACACTCACCCAAAAAAAACCACACTTAGAAAAACACACACACACCCCAAAAACACACACTCACACACACACACTCACCCAGAAAACAAACACTCACACACACACTCACCCCGAAAACACACACTCACACACACACACAAACACACACACTCACCCAGAAATAATCACACTCAGAAAAACACACACTCACACACACACAAACACACAGAAAACACACACACTCACACACACAGAAAACACACACACACACACATTCACACACACACTCACCCCGAAAACACACACTCACACACAAACACTCACCCAGAAAATACACACTCAGAAAAACACACACACACCCCGAAAACACACACACACACACACAAACACACAGAAAAAACCACACTCACTCACCTGGAAAAAACCACACTCAGAAAAACACACACACTCACACACACACTCACCCAGAAAAAACCACACTCACCCAGAAAAAACCACGCTCAGAAAAACACACACAAACCCCGAAAACACACACACTCTCAAACACACAAACACACAGAAAACACACACAGTCACCCAGAAAAAAACCACACTCAGAAAAACACACACACACCCCGAAAACACACACTCACACACACACACTCACCCAGAAAACAAACACTCACACACACACTCACCCCGAAAACACACACTCACACACACACACACAAACACACACACTCACCCAGAAAAAATCACACTAAGAAAAACACAAACCCACACACACACAAACACACAGAAAACACATACACTCACACACACACAAACACACAGAAAACACACACAGTCACTCAGAAAATTCACACTCACACACACACACACAGAAAATACATTCTCATAGATTACACACACTCACACACACACACTCACCCAGAAAACACAAACTCAGAAAAACACACACTCACACACACACACTCACCCAGAAAACACACACTCGCACACACACAAACACACACACTCACCAGAAAACACACACTCAGAAAAGCACACACTCACACACATACACTCACCCAGAAAACACACACTCGGAAAAACACACACACACACACACACACACACTCACCCAGAAAACACACACACACACACACACACACACACACACACACTCACCCAGAAAAAACCACACTCAGAAAAGCACACAAACCCACACACACACAAACACACAGAAAACACACACACTCACACACACAGAAAACACGCACACACACACACTCACACACACACTCACCCCGAAAACACACACTCACACACAAACACTCACCCAGAAAATACACACTCAGAAAAACACACACACACCCCGAAAACACACACTCACACACACACTCACCCAGAAAAAACCACACACCGAAAAACACACACACACCCCGAAAACACACACACTCACACACACACAAACACACAGAAAACACACACACACACTCACACACTCACACACACAGAAAACACACGCACACTCACACACACACACCCCAAAAACACACACTCACTTACAAACACTCACCCAGAAAAAACCACACTCAGAAAAACACACACTCACACCGAAAAAACACACACTCACACACACACACACACAAACACACAGAAAAAACCACACTCACTCACCCAGAAAAAACCACACTCAGAAAAACACACACACTCACACACACACTCACCCAGAAAAAAACACACTCACCCAGAAAAAACCACGCTCAGAAAAACACACACACACCCCGAAAACACACACACTCTCACACAGACAAACACGCAGAAAACACACACACTCACCCGGAAAAAACCACACTCAGAAAAACACACACACACACACACACAAACACACTCACACACACACACTCACCCAGAAAATACACACTCAGAAAAACACACACACACCCCAAAAACACACACACTCACACACAAACACAGCCAGATAATACACACTCAGAAAAACACACACACACCCCAAAAACACACACACACTCACCCAGAAAAAACCACACTCAGAAAAACACACACAACCCGAAAACACACACACTCACACACACAAACACACAGAAAACACACACACTCACACACACAGAAAACACACACACACACACACTCACACACACACTCACCCCGAAAACACACACTCAGACACAAACACTCACCCAGAAAATACACACTCAGAAAAACAGTCACACACCCCGAAAACACACACTCAAACACACACACACACTCACCCAGAAAAAAACACACTCAGAAAAACACACACACACCCCAAAAACACACACACACAAACACAGAGAAAACACACACACTCACCCAGAAAAAACCACACTCAGAAAAACACATACTCACACACACACACTTGCCCAGAAAAAACACACACTCAGTAAAGCACACACTCACACACAAACACACACTCATACACACACACTCACCCAGAAAAAACCACACTCAGAAAAACACACACTCACACACACACAAACACACTGAAAACACACACACTCACCCAGAAAAAACCACACTCAGAAAAACACACACTCACACACACACACTTGCCCAGAAAAAACACACACTCAGTAAAGCACACACTCACACACAAACACACACTCATACACACACACTCACACAGAAAAAACCACACTCAGAAAAACACACACTCACACACACACAAACACACTGAAAACACACACACTCACCCAGAAAAAAACACACTCAGAAAAACACACACTCACACACACACACTTGCCCAGAAAAAACACACACTCAGTAAAGCACACACTCACACACAAACACACACTCATACACACACACTCACACAGAAAACAAACACTCACACACGCAGAAGCACACAGAAAACACACACACTCACCAAGAAAAAAACACACTCAGAAAAACACACACACACCCCGAAAACACACACACACACACACAAACACACTAAAATCACACACACTCACTCTGAAAAAATCACATTCAGAAAAACACACTCTCACACACACACAAACACACAGAAAAGACACACTCACACACATACATACACCCCGAAAACACACTCACTCACACACTCACACACACACTCACTCACCCAGAAAAAAACCACACTCAGAAAAACACACACTCACACAGACACAAACACACACTCTCACTCAGAAAAAACCACACCAGTAAAAGACACACACACCCCGAAAACACACACTCACACACACTCTCCCAGAAAACACACACACTCACTCAGAAAAAACCACACTCAGAAAAACTCACAATCCCCCCGAAAACACACACTCACACACACACACTCCCCCAGAAAACAAACACTCACACACACACTCACCCCGAAAACACACACACATACACACACACTCACCCAGAAAACACACACACTCACCCAGAAAAAACACACTCAGAAAAACACACACACACCCTGAAAACACACACTCACACAAACACACACACTCACCCGGAGAAAACCACACTCAGAAAAAAAAACACACACACACACACACTCACCCAGAAAATACACACTCAGAAAAACACACACACACCCAAAAAACACACACACTCACACACAAACACAGCCAGATAATACACACTCAGAAAAACACACACACACCCCAAAAACACACACACACTCACCCAGAAAAAACCACACTCAGAAAAACACACACAACCCGAAAACACACACACTCACACGCACAAACACACAGAAAACACACACACAAACACACACTCACACACACACTCACCCAGAAAACACACACTCAGACACAAACACTCACCCAGAAAATACACACTCAGAAAAACAGTCACACACCCCGAAAACACACACTCAAACACACACACACTCACCCAGAAAAAACCACACTCAGAAAAACACACACACACCCCGAAAACACACACACACAAACACAGAGAAAACACACACACTCACCCAGAAAAAACCACACTCAGAAAAACACACACTCACACACACACAAACACACTGAAAACACACACACTCACCCAGAAAAAAACACACTCAGAAAAACACACACTCACACACACACACTTGCCCAGAAAAAACACACACTCAGTAAAGCACACACTCACACACAAACACACACTCATACACACACACTCAGACAGAAAACAAACACTCACACACGCAGAAGCACACAGAAAACACACACACTCACCAAGAAAAAAACACACTCAGTAAAACACACACACACCCCGAAAACACACACACACACACACAAACACACTAAAAACACACACACTCACTCTGAAAAAATCACACTCAGAAAAACACACTCTCACACACACACAAACACACAGAAAAGACACACTCACACACATACATACACCCCGAAAACACACTCACTCACACACTCACACACACACTCACTCACCCAGAAAAAAAACACACTCAGAAAAACACACACTCACACAGACACAAACACACACTCTCACTCAGAAAAAACCACACCAGTAAAAGACATTCACACCCCGAAAACACACACTCACACACACACACTCTCCCAGAAAACACACACACTCACTCAGAAAAAACCACACTCAGAAAAACTCACAATCCCCCCGAAAACACACACTCACACACACACACTCCCCCAGAAAACAAACACTCACACACACACTCACCCCGAAAACACACACTCATACACACACACTCACCCAGAAAACACACACACTCACTCAGAAAAAACCACACTCAGAAAAACACACACACAACCCGAAAACACACACACACACACAAACACACACACTCACCCAGAAAAAACAAACTCAGGAAAACACACACTCACACACACACACACACACAAACACACTCACACACACACACTCACACAGAAAATACACACTCAGAAAAACACACACACACCCCGAAAACACACACACTCACACACACACACTCACCCAGAAAATACACACTCAGAAATCACACACACTCACACACACACACTCACCCAGAAAACACACACTCATAAAAACACACACTCACACACACACACTCACCCACAAAACACACACTCACACACACACAAACACACACACTCACCCAGAAAAAGCATACACACCCGGAGAACACACACTCACACACAAACATACACACTCACCCAGAAAAAACACACTCAGAAAAACACACACTCACACACATACACTCACCCAGAAAACACACACTCAGAACAACACACACTCACACACACACACACACACACCCAGAAAAACACACACACAAACACACACACACTCACCCATAAAAAACCACTCTCAGAAAAACGCACACATACACACACAAACACACAGAAAACACACTCACTCACACTCACCCAGAAAACAGACACTCAGAAAAACACACACACACCCTGAAAACACAAACTCACACACACACACATAAACACACTCACACACACACTCACCCAGAAAATACACACTCAGAAAAACACACACACACCCCAAAAACACACACTCACACACAAACTCACACTCACCCAGAAACAACCAAACTCTGAAAAACACACACACACACCGAAAACACACAGACCCACACACACACAAACACACAGAAAACACACACACTCACACACACAGAAAACACAGAAAACACACACAGTCACCCAGCAAAAAACACACTCAGAAAAACACACACAACCCGAAAGCACAAACTCACACACACACACTCACCCCAAAAACACATACACTCGCACACGCAGAAGCAGACAGAAAACACACACACTCACCCAGAAAAAAACACACTCAGAAAAACACACACACACCCCGAAAACACACACACACACACACAAACACACAGAAAACACAAACACTTTCCCTGAAAAAAACACACTCAGAAAAACACACTCTCACACACACACAAACACACAGAAAAGAAACACTCACACACATACATACACCCCGAAAACACACTCAATCACACACTCACACACACACTCACTCACCCAGAAAAAAACCAAACTCAGAAAAACACACACTCACACACACACAAACACACACACTCACTCAGAAAAAAACACACTCAGTAAAACACACACACACCCCGAAAACACACACTCACACACACACACTCACCCAGAAAACACACACTCACACACACACTCACCCCGAAAACACACACTCACACACACACACAAACACACACACTCACCCAGAAAAAATCACACTCAGAAAAACACACACACAACCCGAAAACACACACTCACACACACGCAAACACACACACTCACCCAGAAAAAACAAACTGAGAAAAACACACACTCACACACACACACACAAACACACACACTCACCCAGAAAATACACACTCAGAATAACACACACACCCCGAAAACACACACACTCGCACACACACACAACCAGAAAATACACACTCAGAAATCACACACACTCACACACACACACTCACCCAGAAAACACACACTCAGAAAAACACACACTCACGCACACACACTCACCCACAAAACACACACTCACACACACACAAACACACACACTCACCCAGAAAAAACACACTCAGAAAAACACACACTCACACACACACACTCAACTGAAAAACACACTCACACACACACACACACACACACACACCCATAAAAAACCACACTGAGAAAAACGCACACACACACACACAAACACACAGAAAACACACACACAAACACTCACCCAGAAAACACACACTAAGAAAAGCACACACACATGCACACACACACACTCACCCAGAAAACACACACTCAGAAAAGCACACACTCATCCCGAAAACACACACTCACACACACACAAACACACAGAAAACACACACACTCACCCAGAACAAACCACACTCAGAAAAACACACACTCACACACACACACTCACCCAGAAAAAACACACACTCAGAAAAGCACACACTCACACACAAACACACACTCGCACACACACACACCCCGAAAACACACTCTCACACATACACAAACACACACACTCACCCAGAAAAAACATACACACCCCGAAAACACACACTCACACAAACACAAACACACACACTCACCCAGAAAAAACACACTCAGAAATCACACACACTCACACACACACACTCACCCATAAAAAACCACACTGAGAAAAACGCACACACACACACAGAAAACACACACACAAACACTCACCCAGAAAACACACACTAAGAAAAGCACACACACATGCACACACACACACTCACCCAGAAAACACACACTCAGAAAAGCACACACTCATCCCGAAAACACACACTCACACACACACAAACACACAGAAAACACACACACTCACACACACTCACCCAGAAAACACACACACTCACCCAGAAAAAACACACTCAGAAAAACACACACACACCCTGAAAACACACACTCACACAAACACACACACTCACCCGGAGAAAACCACACTCAGAAAAAAAAACACACACACACACACACTCACCCAGAAAATACACACTCAGAAAAACACACACACACCCAAAAAACACACACACTCACACACAAACACAGCCAGATAATACACACTCAGAAAAACACACACACACCCCAAAAACACACACACACTCACCCAGAAAAAACCACACTCAGAAAAACACACACAACCCGAAAACACACACACTCACACGCACAAACACACAGAAAACACACACACAAACACACACTCACACACACACTCACCCAGAAAACACACACTCAGACACAAACACTCACCCAGAAAATACACACTCAGAAAAACAGTCACACACCCCGAAAACACACACTCAAACACACACACACTCACCCAGAAAAAACCACACTCAGAAAAACACACACACACCCCGAAAACACACACACACAAACACAGAGAAAACACACACACTCACCCAGAAAAAACCACACTCAGAAAAACACACACTCACACACACACAAACACACTGAAAACACACACACTCACCCAGAAAAAAACACACTCAGAAAAACACACACTCACACACACACACTTGCCCAGAAAAAACACACACTCAGTAAAGCACACACTCACACACAAACACACACTCATACACACACACTCAGACAGAAAACAAACACTCACACACGCAGAAGCACACAGAAAACACACACACTCACCAAGAAAAAAACACACTCAGTAAAACACACACACACCCCGAAAACACACACACACACACACAAACACACTAAAAACACACACACTCACTCTGAAAAAATCACACTCAGAAAAACACACTCTCACACACACACAAACACACAGAAAAGACACACTCACACACATACATACACCCCGAAAACACACTCACTCACACACTCACACACACACTCACTCACCCAGAAAAAAAACACACTCAGAAAAACACACACTCACACAGACACAAACACACACTCTCACTCAGAAAAAACCACACCAGTAAAAGACATTCACACCCCGAAAACACACACTCACACACACACACTCTCCCAGAAAACACACACACTCACTCAGAAAAAACCACACTCAGAAAAACTCACAATCCCCCCGAAAACACACACTCACACACACACACTCCCCCAGAAAACAAACACTCACACACACACTCACCCCGAAAACACACACTCATACACACACACTCACCCAGAAAACACACACACTCACTCAGAAAAAACCACACTCAGAAAAACACACACACAACCCGAAAACACACACACACACACAAACACACACACTCACCCAGAAAAAACAAACTCAGGAAAACACACACTCACACACACACACACACACAAACACACTCACACACACACACTCACACAGAAAATACACACTCAGAAAAACACACACACACCCCGAAAACACACACACTCACACACACACACTCACCCAGAAAATACACACTCAGAAATCACACACACTCACACACACACACTCACCCAGAAAACACACACTCATAAAAACACACACTCACACACACACACTCACCCACAAAACACACACTCACACACACACAAACACACACACTCACCCAGAAAAAGCATACACACCCGGAGAACACACACTCACACACAAACATACACACTCACCCAGAAAAAACACACTCAGAAAAACACACACTCACACACATACACTCACCCAGAAAACACACACTCAGAACAACACACACTCACACACACACACACACACACCCAGAAAAACACACACACAAACACACACACACTCACCCATAAAAAACCACTCTCAGAAAAACGCACACATACACACACAAACACACAGAAAACACACTCACTCACACTCACCCAGAAAACAGACACTCAGAAAAACACACACACACCCTGAAAACACAAACTCACACACACACACATAAACACACTCACACACACACTCACCCAGAAAATACACACTCAGAAAAACACACACACACCCCAAAAACACACACTCACACACAAACTCACACTCACCCAGAAACAACCAAACTCTGAAAAACACACACACACACCGAAAACACACAGACCCACACACACACAAACACACAGAAAACACACACACTCACACACACAGAAAACACAGAAAACACACACAGTCACCCAGCAAAAAACACACTCAGAAAAACACACACAACCCGAAAGCACAAACTCACACACACACACTCACCCCAAAAACACATACACTCGCACACGCAGAAGCAGACAGAAAACACACACACTCACCCAGAAAAAAACACACTCAGAAAAACACACACACACCCCGAAAACACACACACACACACACAAACACACAGAAAACACAAACACTTTCCCTGAAAAAAACACACTCAGAAAAACACACTCTCACACACACACAAACACACAGAAAAGAAACACTCACACACATACATACACCCCGAAAACACACTCAATCACACACTCACACACACACTCACTCACCCAGAAAAAAACCAAACTCAGAAAAACACACACTCACACACACACAAACACACACACTCACTCAGAAAAAAACACACTCAGTAAAACACACACACACCCCGAAAACACACACTCACACACACACACTCACCCAGAAAACACACACTCACACACACACTCACCCCGAAAACACACACTCACACACACACACAAACACACACACTCACCCAGAAAAAATCACACTCAGAAAAACACACACACAACCCGAAAACACACACTCACACACACGCAAACACACACACTCACCCAGAAAAAACAAACTGAGAAAAACACACACTCACACACACACACACAAACACACACACTCACCCAGAAAATACACACTCAGAATAACACACACACCCCGAAAACACACACACTCGCACACACACACAACCAGAAAATACACACTCAGAAATCACACACACTCACACACACACACTCACCCAGAAAACACACACTCAGAAAAACACACACTCACGCACACACACTCACCCACAAAACACACACTCACACACACACAAACACACACACTCACCCAGAAAAAACACACTCAGAAAAACACACACTCACACACACACACTCAACTGAAAAACACACTCACACACACACACACACACACACACACCCATAAAAAACCACACTGAGAAAAACGCACACACACACACACAAACACACAGAAAACACACACACAAACACTCACCCAGAAAACACACACTAAGAAAAGCACACACACATGCACACACACACACTCACCCAGAAAACACACACTCAGAAAAGCACACACTCATCCCGAAAACACACACTCACACACACACAAACACACAGAAAACACACACACTCACCCAGAACAAACCACACTCAGAAAAACACACACTCACACACACACACTCACCCAGAAAAAACACACACTCAGAAAAGCACACACTCACACACAAACACACACTCGCACACACACACACCCCGAAAACACACTCTCACACATACACAAACACACACACTCACCCAGAAAAAACATACACACCCCGAAAACACACACTCACACAAACACAAACACACACACTCACCCAGAAAAAACACACTCAGAAATCACACACACTCACACACACACACTCACCCATAAAAAACCACACTGAGAAAAACGCACACACACACACAGAAAACACACACACAAACACTCACCCAGAAAACACACACTAAGAAAAGCACACACACATGCACACACACACACTCACCCAGAAAACACACACTCAGAAAAGCACACACTCATCCCGAAAACACACACTCACACACACACAAACACACAGAAAACACACACACTCACCCAGAACAAACCACACTCAGAAAAACACACACTCACACACACACACTCACCCAGAAAAAACACACACTCAGAAAAGCACACACTCACACACAAACACACACTCGCACACACACACACCCCGAAAACACACTCTCACACATACACAAACACACACACTCACCCAGAAAAAACATACACACCCCGAAAACACACACTCACACAAACACAAACACACACACTCACTCAGAAAAAAACACACTCAGTAAATCACACACACACCCCGAAAACACACACTCACACACACACACTCACCCAGAAAACACACACTCACACACACACTCACCCCGAAAACACACACTCACACACACACACAAACACACACACTCACCCAGAAAAAATCACACTCAGAAAAACACACACACAACCCGAAAACACACACTCACACACACGCAAACACACACACTCACCCAGAAAAAACAAACTGAGAAAAACACACACTCACACACACACACACAAACACACACACTCACCCAGAAAATACACACTCAGAATAACACACACACCCTGAAAACACACACACTCGCACACACACACAACCAGAAAATACACACTCAGAAATCACACACACTCACACACACACACTCAACCAGAAAACACACACTCAGAAAAACACACACTCACGCACACACACTCACCCACAAAACACACACTCACACACACACAAACACACACACTCACCCAGAAAAAAACATACACACCCCGAAAACACACACTCACACAAACACAAACACACACACTCACCCAGAAAAAACACACTCAGAAAAACACACACTCACACACACACACTCAACTGAAAAACACACTCACACACACACACACACACACACACACTCACCCATAAAAAACCACACTGAGAAAAACGCACACACACACACACAAACACACAGAAAACACACACACAAACACTCACCCAGAAAACACACACTAAGAAAAGCACACACACATGCACACACACACACTCACCCAGAAAACACACACTCAGAAAAGCACACACTCATCCCGAAAACACACACTCACACACACACAAACACACAGAAAACACACACACTCACCCAGAACAAACCACACTCAGAAAAACACACACTCACACACACACACTCACCCAGAAAAAACACACACTCAGAAAAGCACACACTCACACACAAACACACACTCACACACACACACCCCGAAAACACACTCTCACACATACACAAACACACACACTCACCCAGAAAAAACATACACACCCCGAAAACACACACTCACACAAACACAAACACACACACTCACCCAGAAAAAACACACTCAGAAATCACACACACTCACACACACACACTCACCCATAAAAAACCACACTCAGAAAAACACACACAACCCGAAAACACACACACTCACACGCACAAACACACAGAAAACACACACACAAACACACACTCACACACACACTCACCCAGAAAACACACACTCAGACACAAACACTCACCCAGAAAATACACACTCAGAAAAACAGTCACACACCCCGAAAACACACACTCAAACACACACACACTCACCCAGAAAAAACCACACTCAGAAAAACACACACACACCCCGAAAACACACACACACAAACACAGAGAAAACACACACACTCACCCAGAAAAAACCACACTCAGAAAAACACACACTCACACACACACAAACACACTGAAAACACACACACTCACCCAGAAAAAAACACACTCAGAAAAACACACACTCACACACACACACTTGCCCAGAAAAAACACACACTCAGTAAAGCACACACTCACACACAAACACACACTCATACACACACACTCACACAGAAAACAAACACTCACACACGCAGAAGCACACAGAAAACACACACACTCACCAAGAAAAAAACACACTCAGAAAAACACACACACACCCCGAAAACACACACACACACACACACAAACACACTAAAAACACACACACTCACTCTGAAAAAATCACACTCAGAAAAACACACTCTCACACACACACAAACACACAGAAAAGACACACTCACACACATACATACACCCCGAAAACACACTCACTCACACACTCACACACACACTCACTCACCCAGAAAAAAACCACACTCAGAAAAACACACACTCACACAGACACAAACACACACTCTCACTCAGAAAAAACCACACCAGTAAAAGACACACACACCCCGAAAACACACACTCACACACACACACTCTCCCAGAAAACACACACACTCACTCAGAAAAAACCACACTCAGAAAAACTCACAATCCCCCCGAAAACACACACTCACACACACACACTCCCCCAGAAAACAAACACTCACACACACACTCACCCCGAAAACACACACTCATACACACACACTCACCCAGAAAACACACACACTCACTCAGAAAAAACCACACTCAGAAAAACACACACACAACCCGAAAACACACACACACACACAAACACACACACTCACCCAGAAAAAACAAACTCATGAAAACACACACTCACACACACACACACACACAAACACACTCACACACACACACTCACACAGAAAATACACACTCAGAAAAACACACACACACCCCGAAAACACACACACTCACACACACACACTCACCCAGAAAATACACACTCAGAAATCACACACACTCACACACACACACTCACCCAGAAAACACACACTCATAAAAACACACACTCACACACACACACTCACCCACAAAACACACACTCACACACACACAAACACACACACTCACCCAGAAAAAGCATACACACCCGGAGAACACACACTCACACACAAACATACACACTCACCCAGAAAAAACACACTCAGAAAAACACACACTCACACACATACACTCACCCAGAAAACACACACTCAGAACAACACACACTCACACACACACACACACACACCCAGAAAAACACACACACAAACACACACACACTCACCCATAAAAAACCACTCTCAGAAAAACGCACACATACACACACAAACACACAGAAAACACACTCACTCACACTCACCCAGAAAACAGACACTCAGAAAAACACACACACACTCTGAAAACACAAACTCACACACACACACATAAACACACTCACACACACACTCACCCAGAAAATACACACTCAGAAAAACACACACACACCCCAAAAACACACACTCACACACAAACTCACACTCACCCAGAAACAACCAAACTCTGAAAAACACACACACACACCGAAAACACACAGACCCACACACACACACAAACACACAGAAAACACACACACTCACACACACAGAAAACACACACACACAAACCCCGAAAACACACACTCACACACAAACACTCACCCAGAAAATACACACTCAGACAAACACACACACACCCGAAAACACACACTGACACACACACACACACTCACCCAGAAAAAACCACACACCGAAAAACACACACGCACCCCGAAAACACACACACTCACAAACACAGAAAACACACAAACACACACATACACCCCAAAAACACACACTCACTTACAAACACTCACCCAGAAAAAACCACACTCAGAAAAACACGCACTCACACCGAAAAAACACACACTCACACACACACAAACACACAGAAAAAACCTCACTCACTCACCCAGAAAAAACCACACTCAGAAAAACACACACACTCACACACAGACTCACACTGCAAAAACCACACTCACCCAGAAAACACCACACTCAGAAAAACACACACACACCCCGAAAACACACACACTCTCACACACACAAACACACGGAAAACACACACAGTCACCCAGCAAAAAACACACTCAGAAAAACACACACAACCCGAAAGCACAAACTCACACACACACACTCACCCCAAAAACACATACACTCGCACACGCAGAAGCAGACAGAAAACACACACACTCACCCAGAAAAAAACACACTCAGAAAAACACACACACACCCCGAAAACACACACACACACACACAAACACACAGAAAACACAAACACTTTCCCTGAAAAAAACACACTCAGAAAAACACACTCTCACACACACACAAACACACAGAAAAGAAACACTCACACACATACATACACCCCGAAAACACACTCAATCACACACTCACACACACACTCACTCACCCAGAAAAAAACCAAACTCAGAAAAACACACACTCACACACACACAAACACACACACTCACTCAGAAAAAAACACACTCAGTAAAACACACACACACCCCGAAAACACACACTCACACACACACACTCACCCAGAAAAAACACACTCACACACACACTCACCCCGAAAACACACACTCACACACACACACAAACACACACACTCACCCAGAAAAAATCACACTCAGAAAAACACACACACAACCCGAAAACACACACTCACACACACGCAAACACACACACTCACCCAGAAAAAACAAACTGAGAAAAACACACACTCACACACACACACACAAACACACACACTCACCCAGAAAATACACACTCAGAATAACACACACACCCCGAAAACACACACACTCGCACACACACACAACCAGAAAATACACACTCAGAAATCACACACACTCACACACACACACTCACCCAGAAAACACACACTCAGAAAAACACACACTCACGCACACACACTCACCCACAAAACACACACTCACACACACACAAACACACACACTCACCCAGAAAAAACACACTCAGAAAAACACATACTCACACACACACACTCAACTGAAAAACACACTCACACACACACACACACACACACACTCACCCATAAATAACCACACTGAGAAAAACGCACACACACACACACAAACACACAGAAAACACACACACAAACACTCACCCAGAAAACACACACTAAGAAAAGCACACACACATGCACACACACACACTCACCCAGAAAACACACACTCAGAAAAGCACACACTCATCCCGAAAACACACACTCACACACACACAAACACACAGAAAACACACACACTCACCCAGAACAAACCACACTCAGAAAAACACACACTCACACACACACACTCACCCAGAAAAAACACACACTCAGAAAAGCACACACTCACACACAAACACACACTCACACACACACACCCCGAAAACACACTCTCACACATACACAAACACACACACTCACCCAGAAAAAACATACACACCCCGAAAACACACACTCACACAAACACAAACACACACACTCACCCAGAAAAAACACACTCAGAAATCACACACACTAACACACACACACTCACCCATAAAAAACCACACTGAGAAAAACGCACACACACACACAGAAAACACACACACAAACACTCACCCAGAAAACACACACTAAGAAAAGCACACACACATGCACACACACACACTCACCCAGAAAACACACACTCAGAAAAGCACACACTCATCCCGAAAACACACACTCACACACACACAAACACACAGAAAACACACACACTCACCCAGAACAAACCACACTCAGAAAAACACACACTCACACACACACACTCACCCAGAAAAAACACACACTCAGAAAAGCACACACTCACACACAAACACACACTCGCACACACACACACCCCGAAAACACACTCTCACACATACACAAACACACACACTCACCCAGAAAAAACATACACACCCCGAAAACACACACTCACACAAACACAAACACACACACTCACTCAGAAAAAAACACACTCAGTAAATCACACACACACCCCGAAAACACACACTCACACACACACACTCACCCAGAAAACACACACTCACACACACACTCACCCCGAAAACACACACTCACACACACACACAAACACACACACTCACCCAGAAAAAATCACACTCAGAAAAACACACACACAACCCGAAAACACACACTCACACACACGCAAACACACACACTCACCCAGAAAAAACAAACTGAGAAAAACACACACTCACACACACACACACAAACACACACACTCACCCAGAAAATACACACTCAGAATAACACACACACCCTGAAAACACACACACTCGCACACACACACAACCAGAAAATACACACTCAGAAATCACACACACTCACACACACACACTCACCCAGAAAACACACACTCAGAAAAACACACACTCACGCACACACACTCACCCACAAAACACACACTCACACACACACAAACACACACACTCACCCAGAAAAAACCACACTGAGAAAAACGCACACACACACACAGAAAACACACACACAAACACTCACCCAGAAAACACACACTAAGAAAAGCACACACACATGCACACACACACACTCACCCAGAAAACACACACTCAGAAAAGCACACACTCATCCCGAAAACACACACTCACACACACACAAACACACAGAAAACACACACACTCACCCAGAACAAACCACACTCAGAAAAACACACACTCACACACACACACTCACCCAGAAAAAACACACACTCAGAAAAGCACACACTCACACACAAACACACACTCGCACACACACACACCCCGAAAACACACTCTCACACATACACAAACACACACACTCACCCAGAAAAAACATACACACCCCGAAAACACACACTCACACAAACACAAACACACACACTCACTCAGAAAAAAACACACTCAGTAAAACACACACACACCCCGAAAACACACACTCACACACACACACTCACCCAGAAAACACACACTCACACACACACTCACCCCGAAAACACACACTCACACACACACACAAACACACACACTCACCCAGAAAAAATCACACTCAGAAAAACACACACACAACCCGAAAACACACACTCACACACACGCAAACACACACACTCACCCAGAAAAAACAAACTGAGAAAAACACACACTCACACACACACACACAAACACACACACTCACCCAGAAAATACACACTCAGAATAACACACACACCCTGAAAACACACACACTCGCACACACACACAACCAGAAAATACACACTCAGAAATCACACACACTCACACACACACACTCACCCAGAAAACACACACTCAGAAAAACACACACTCACGCACACACACTCACCCACAAAACACACACTCACACACACACAAACACACACACTCACCCAGAAAAAAACATACACACCCCGAAAACACACACTCACACAAACACAAACACACACACTCACCCAGAAAAAACACACTCAGAAAAACACACACTCACACACACACACTCAACTGAAAAACACACTCACACACACACACACACACACACACACTCACCCATAAAAAACCACACTGAGAAAAACGCACACACACACACACAAACACACAGAAAACACACACACAAACACTCACCCAGAAAACACACACTAAGAAAAGCACACACACATGCACACACACACACTCACCCAGAAAACACACACTCAGAAAAGCACACACTCATCCCGAAAACACACGCTCACACACACACAAACACACAGAAAACACACACACTCACCCAGAACAAACCACACTCAGAAAAACACACACTCACACACACACACTCACCCAGAAAAAACACACACTCAGAAAAGCACACACTCACACACAAACACACACTCACACACACACACCCCGAAAACACACTCTCACACATACACAAACACACACACTCACCCAGAAAAAACATACACACCCCGAAAACACACACTCACACAAACACAAACACACACACTCACCCAGAAAAAACACACTCAGAAATCACACACACTCACACACACACACTCACCCATAAAAAACCACACTCAGAAAAACACACACAACCCGAAAACACACACACTCACACGCACAAACACACAGAAAACACACACACAAACACACACTCACACACACACTCACCCAGAAAACACACACTCAGACACAAACACTCACCCAGAAAATACACACTCAGAAAAACAGTCACACACCCCGAAAACACACACTCAAACACACACACACTCACCCAGAAAAAACCACACTCAGAAAAACACACACACACCCCGAAAACACACACACACAAACACAGAGAAAACACACACACTCACCCAGAAAAAACCACACTCAGAAAAACACACACTCACACACACACAAACACACTGAAAACACACACACTCACCCAGAAAAAAACACACTCAGAAAAACACACACTCACACACACACACTTGCCCAGAAAAAACACACACTCAGTAAAGCACACACTCACACACAAACACACACTCATACACACACACTCACACAGAAAACAAACACTCACACACGCAGAAGCACACAGAAAACACACACACTCACCAAGAAAAAAACACACTCAGAAAAACACACACACACCCCGAAAACACACACACACACACACACACTAAAAACACACACACTCACTCTGAAAAAATCACACTCAGAAAAACACACTCTCACACACACACAAACACACAGAAAAGACACACTCACACACATACATACACCCCGAAAACACACTCACTCACACACTCACACACACACTCACTCACCCAGAAAAAAACCACACTCAGAAAAACACACACTCACACAGACACAAACACACACTCTCACTCAGAAAAAACCACACCAGTAAAAGACACACACACCCCGAAAACACACACTCACACACACACACTCTCCCAGAAAACACACACACTCACTCAGAAAAAACCACACTCAGAAAAACTCACAATCCCCCCGAAAACACACACTCACACACACACACTCCCCCAGAAAACAAACACTCACACACACACTCACCCCGAAAACACACACTCATACACACACACTCACCCAGAAAACACACACACTCACTCAGAAAAAACCACACTCAGAAAAACACACACACAACCCGAAAACACACACACACACACAAACACACACACTCACCCAGAAAAAACAAACTCATGAAAACACACACTCACACACACACACACACACAAACACACTCACACACACACACTCACACAGAAAATACACACTCAGAAAAACACACACACACCCCGAAAACACACACACTCACACACACACACTCACCCAGAAAATACACACTCAGAAATCACACACACTCACACACACACACTCACCCAGAAAACACACACTCATAAAAACACACACTCACACACACACACTCACCCACAAAACACACACTCACACACACACAAACACACACACTCACCCAGAAAAAGCATACACACCCGGAGAACACACACTCACACACAAACATACACACTCACCCAGAAAAAACACACTCAGAAAAACACACACTCACACACATACACTCACCCAGAAAACACACACTCAGAACAACACACACTCACACACACACACACACACACACCCAGAAAAACACACACACAAACACACACACACTCACCCATAAAAAACCACTCTCAGAAAAACGCACACATACACACACAAACACACAGAAAACACACTCACTCACACTCACCCAGAAAACAGACACTCAGAAAAACACACACACACCCTGAAAACACAAACTCACACACACACACATAAACACACTCACACACACACTCACCCAGAAAATACACACTCAGAAAAACACACACACACCCCAAAAACACACACTCACACACAAACTCACACTCACCCAGAAACAACCAAACTCTGAAAAACACACACACACACCGAAAACACACAGACCCACACACACACACAAACACACAGAAAACACACACACTCACACACACAGAAAACACACACACACAAACCCCGAAAACACACACTCACACACAAACACTCACCCAGAAAATACACACTCAGACAAACACACACACACCCGAAAACACACACTGACACACACACACACTCACCCAGAAAAAACCACACACCGAAAAACACACACGCACCCCGAAAACACACACACTCACAAACACAGAAAACACACACACACACACATACACCCCAAAAACACACACTCACTTACAAACACTCACCCAGAAAAAACCACACTCAGAAAAACACGCACTCACACCGAAAAAACACACACTCACACACACACAAACACACAGAAAAAACCTCACTCACTCACCCAGAAAAAACCACACTCAGAAAAACACACACACTCACACACAGACTCACACTGCAAAAACCACACTCACCCAGAAAACACCACACTCAGAAAAACACACACACACCCCGAAAACACACACACTCTCACACACACAAACACACGGAAAACACACACAGTCACCCAGCAAAAAACACACTCAGAAAAACACACACAACCCGAAAGCACAAACTCACACACACACACTCACCCCAAAAACACATACACTCGCACACGCAGAAGCAGACAGAAAACACACACACTCACCCAGAAAAAAACACACTCAGAAAAACACACACACACCCCGAAAACACACACACACACACACAAACACACAGAAAACACAAACACTTTCCCTGAAAAAAACACACTCAGAAAAACACACTCTCACACACACACAAACACACAGAAAAGAAACACTCACACACATACATACACCCCGAAAACACACTCAATCACACACTCACACACACACTCACTCACCCAGAAAAAAACCAAACTCAGAAAAACACACACTCACACACACACAAACACACACACTCACTCAGAAAAAAACACACTCAGTAAAACACACACACACCCCGAAAACACACACTCACACACACACACTCACCCAGAAAACACACACTCACACACACACTCACCCCGAAAACACACACTCACACACACACACAAACACACACACTCACCCAGAAAAAATCACACTCAGAAAAACACACACACAACCCGAAAACACACACTCACACACACGCAAACACACACACTCACCCAGAAAAAACAAACTGAGAAAAACACACACTCACACACACACACACAAACACACACACTCACCCAGAAAATACACACTCAGAATAACACACACACCCCGAAAACACACACACTCGCACACACACACAACCAGAAAATACACACTCAGAAATCACACACACTCACACACACACACTCACCCAGAAAACACACACTCAGAAAAACACACACTCACGCACACACACTCACCCACAAAACACACACTCACACACACACAAACACACACACTCACCCAGAAAAAACACACTCAGAAAAACACACACTCACACACACACACTCAACTGAAAAACACACTCACACACACACACACACACACACACTCACCCATAAATAACCACACTGAGAAAAACGCACACACACACACACAAACACACAGAAAACACACACACAAACACTCACCCAGAAAACACACACTAAGAAAAGCACACACACATGCACACACACACACTCACCCAGAAAACACACACTCAGAAAAGCACACACTCATCCCGAAAACACACACTCACACACACACAAACACACAGAAAACACACACACTCACCCAGAACAAACCACACTCAGAAAAACACACACTCACACACACACACTCACCCAGAAAAAACACACACTCAGAAAAGCACACACTCACACACAAACACACACTCACACACACACACCCCGAAAACACACTCTCACACATACACAAACACACACACTCACCCAGAAAAAACATACACACCCCGAAAACACACACTCACACAAACACAAACACACACACTCACCCAGAAAAAACACACTCAGAAATCACACACACTCACACACACACACTCACCCATAAAAAACCACACTGAGAAAAACGCACACACACACACAGAAAACACACACACAAACACTCACCCAGAAAACACACACTAAGAAAAGCACACACACATGCACACACACACACTCACCCAGAAAACACACACTCAGAAAAGCACACACTCATCCCGAAAACACACACTCACACACACACAAACACACAGAAAACACACACACTCACCCAGAACAAACCACACTCAGAAAAACACACACTCACACACACACACTCACCCAGAAAAAACACACACTCAGAAAAGCACACACTCACACACAAACACACACTCGCACACACACACACCCCGAAAACACACTCTCACACATACACAAACACACACACTCACCCAGAAAAAACATACACACCCCGAAAACACACACTCACACAAACACAAACACACACACTCACCCAGAAAAAACACACTCAGAAAAACACACACTCACACACACACACTCAACTGAAAAACACACTCACACACACACACACACACACTCACCCATAAAAAACCACACTGAGAAAAACGCACACACACACACACAAACACACAGAAAACACACACACAAACACTCACCCAGAAAACACACACTAAGAAAAGCACACACACATGCACACACACACACTCACCCAGAAAACACACACTCAGAAAAGCACACACTCATCCCGAAAACACACACTCACACACACACAAACACACAGAAAACACACACACTCACCCAGAACAAACCACACTCAGAAAAACACACACTCACACACACACACTCACCCAGAAAAAACACACACTCAGAAAAGCACACACTCACACACAAACACACACTCACACACACACCCCGAAAACACACTCTCACACATACACAAACACACACACTCACCCAGAAAAAACATACACACCCCGAAAACACACACTCACACAAACACAAACACACACACTCACCCAGAAAAAACACACTCAGAAATCACACACACTCACACACACACACTCACCCATAAAAAACCACACTCAGAAAAACACACACAACCCGAAAACACACACACTCACACGCACAAACACACAGAAAACACACACACAAACACACACTCACACACACACTCACCCAGAAAACACACACTCAGACACAAACACTCACCCAGAAAATACACACTCAGAAAAACAGTCACACACCCCGAAAACACACACTCAAACACACACACACTCACCCAGAAAAAACCACACTCAGAAAAACACACACACACCCCGAAAACACACACACACAAACACAGAGAAAACACACACACTCACCCAGAAAAATCCACACTCAGAAAAACACACACTCACACACACACAAACACACTGAAAACACACACACTCACCCAGAAAAAAACACACTCAGAAAAACACACACTCACACACACACACTTGCCCAGAAAAAACACACACTCAGTAAAGCACACACTCACACACAAACACACACTCATACACACACACTCACACAGAAAACAAACACTCACACACGCAGAAGCACACAGAAAACACACACACTCACCAAGAAAAAAACACACTCAGAAAAACACACACACACCCCGAAAACACACACACACACACACACAAACACACTAAAAACACACACACTCACTCTGAAAAAATCACACTCAGAAAAACACACTCTCACACACACACAAACACACAGAAAAGACACACTCACACACATACATACACCCCGAAAACACACTCACTCACACACTCACACACACACTCACTCACCCAGAAAAAAACCACACTCAGAAAAACACACACTCACACAGACACAAACACACACTCTCACTCAGAAAAAACCACACCAGTAAAAGACACACACACCCCGAAAACACACACTCACACACACACACTCTCCCAGAAAACACACACACTCACTCAGAAAAAACCACACTCAGAAAAACTCACAATCCCCCCGAAAACACACACTCACACACACACACTCCCCCAGAAAACAAACACTCACACACACACTCACCCCGAAAACACACACTCATACACACACACTCACCCAGAAAACACACACACTCACTCAGAAAAAACCACACTCAGAAAAACACACACACAACCCGAAAACACACACACACACACAAACACACACACTCACCCAGAAAAAACAAACTCATGAAAACACACACTCACACACACACACACACACAAACACACTCACACACACACACTCACACAGAAAATACACACTCAGAAAAACACACACACACCCCGAAAACACACACACTCACACACACACACTCACCCAGAAAATACACACTCAGAAATCACACACACTCACACACACACACTCACCCAGAAAACACACACTCATAAAAACACACACTCACACACACACACTCACCCACAAAACACACACTCACACACACACAAACACACACACTCACCCAGAAAAAGCATACACACCCGGAGAACACACACTCACACACAAACATACACACTCACCCAGAAAAAACACACTCAGAAAAACACACACTCACACACATACACTCACCCAGAAAACACACACTCAGAACAACACACACTCACACACACACACACACACACACCCAGAAAAACACACACACAAACACACACACACTCACCCATAAAAAACCACTCTCAGAAAAACGCACACATACACACACAAACACACAGAAAACACACTCACTCACACTCACCCAGAAAACAGACACTCAGAAAAACACACACACACCCTGAAAACACAAACTCACACACACACACATAAACACACTCACACACACACTCACCCAGAAAATACACACTCAGAAAAACACACACACACCCCAAAAACACACACTCACACACAAACTCACACTCACCCAGAAACAACCAAACTCTGAAAAACACACACACACACCGAAAACACACAGACCCACACACACACAAACACACAGAAAACACACACACTCACACACACAGAAAACACACACACACAAACCCCGAAAACACACACTCACACACAAACACTCACCCAGAAAATACACACTCAGACAAACACACACACACCCGAAAACACACACTGACACACACACACACTCACCCAGAAAAAACCACACACCGAAAAACACACACGCACCCCGAAAACACACACACTCACAAACACAGAAAACACACACACACACACATACACCCCAAAAACACACACTCACTTACAAACACTCACCCAGAAAAAACCACACTCAGAAAAACACGCACTCACACCGAAAAAACACACACTCACACACACACAAACACACAGAAAAAACCTCACTCACTCACCCAGAAAAAACCACACTCAGAAAAACACACACACTCACACACAGACTCACACTGCAAAAACCACACTCACCCAGAAAACACCACACTCAGAAAAACACACACACACCCCGAAAACACACACACTCTCACACACACAAACACACGGAAAACACACACAGTCACCCAGCAAAAAACACACTCAGAAAAACACACACAACCCGAAAGCACAAACTCACACACACACACTCACCCCAAAAACACATACACTCGCACACGCAGAAGCAGACAGAAAACACACACACTCACCCAGAAAAAAACACACTCAGAAAAACACACACACACCCCGAAAACACACACACACACACACAAACACACAGAAAACACAAACACTTTCCCTGAAAAAAACACACTCAGAAAAACACACTCTCTCACACACACAAACACACAGAAAAGAAACACTCACACACATACATACACCCCGAAAACACACTCAATCACACACTCACACACACACTCACTCACCCAGAAAAAAACCAAACTCAGAAAAACACACACTCACACACACACAAACACACACACTCACTCAGAAAAAAACACACTCAGTAAAACACACACACACCCCGAAAACACACACTCACACACACACACTCACCCAGAAAACACACACTCACACACACACTCACCCCGAAAACACACACTCACACACACACACAAACACACACACTCACCCAGAAAAAATCACACTCAGAAAAACACACACACAACCCGAAAACACACACTCACACACACGCAAACACACACACTCACCCAGAAAAAACAAACTGAGAAAAACACACACTCACACACACACACACAAACACACACACTCACCCAGAAAATACACACTCAGAATAACACACACACCCCGAAAACACACACACTCGCACACACACACAACCAGAAAATACACACTCAGAAATCACACACACTCACACACACACACTCACCCAGAAAACACACACTCAGAAAAACACACACTCACGCACACACACTCACCCACAAAACACACACTCACACACACACAAACACACACACTCACCCAGAAAAAACACACTCAGAAAAACACACACTCACACACACACACTCAACTGAAAAACACACTCACACACACACACACACACACACACTCACCCATAAAAAACCACACTGAGAAAAACGCACACACACACACACAAACACACAGAAAACACACACACAAACACTCACCCAGAAAACACACACTAAGAAAAGCACACACACATGCACACACACACACTCACCCAGAAAACACACACTCAGAAAAGCACACACTCATCCCGAAAACACACACACACAAACACACAGAAAACACACACACTCACCCAGAACAAACCACACTCAGAAAAACACACACTCACACACACACACTCACCCAGAAAAAACACACACTCAGAAAAGCACACACTCACACACAAACACACACTCACACACACACACCCCGAAAACACACTCTCACACATACACAAACACACACACTCACCCAGAAAAAACATACACACCCCGAAAACACACACTCACACAAACACAAACACACACACTCACCCAGAAAAAACACACTCAGAAATCACACACACTCACACACACACACTCACCCATAAAAAACCACACTGAGAAAAACGCACACACACACACAGAAAACACACACACAAACACTCACCCAGAAAACACACACTAAGAAAAGCACACACACATGCACACACACACACTCACCCAGAAAACACACACTCAGAAAAGCACACACTCATCCCGAAAACACACACTCACACACACACAAACACACAGAAAACACACACACTCACCCAGAACAAACCACACTCAGAAAAACACACACTCACACACACACACTCACCCAGAAAAAACACACACTCAGAAAAGCACACACTCACACACAAACACACACTCGCACACACACACACCCCGAAAACACACTCTCACACATACACAAACACACACACTCACCCAGAAAAAACATACACACCCCGAAAACACACACTCACACAAACACAAACACACACACTCACCCAGAAAAAACACACTCAGAAATCACACACACTCACACACACACACTCAACTGAAAAACACACTCACACACACACACACACACACTCACCCATAAAAAACCACACTGAGAAAAACGCACACACACACACACAAACACACAGAAAACACACACACAAACACTCACCCAGAAAACACACACTAAGAAAAGCACACACACATGCACACACACACACTCACCCAGAAAACACACACTCAGAAAAGCACACACTCATCCCGAAAACACACACTCACACACACACAAACACACAGAAAACACACACACTCACCCAGAACAAACCACACTCAGAAAAACACACACTCACACACACACACTCACCCAGAAAAAACACACACTCAGAAAAGCACACACTCACACACAAACACACACTCACACACACACACACACACACCGAAAACACACTCTCACACATACACAAACACATACACTCACCCAGAACAAACAAACTGAGAAAAACACACACTCACTCCGAAAACACACACACCCCAAAAACACACACTCACACACACACAAACACACACACTCACCCAGAAAAAAATCACACTCAGAAAAACATACACACACCCCGAGAACACACATTCACACACACACAAACACACACACTCACCCAGAAAAAACACACTCAGAAAAACACACACACACCCTGAAAACACACACTCACACACACACACACAAACACACTCACACACACACACTCCCCCAGAAAATACACACTCAGAAAAACGCACACACACTCCGAAAACACACACTCACACACACACACACACTCACCCAGAAAAAACCACACTCAGAAAAACACACACACACCCTGAAAACACACACACACACAAACAATCAGAAAACACACACACTCACCCTGAAAAAAACACACTCAGAAAAACACACTCTCACACACACACAAACACACTAAAAACACACTCACACACATTCATACACCCCGAAAACACACTCACTCACACACTCACACACACACTCACTCACCCAGAAAAAAACCACACTCAGAAAAGCACACACTCACACACACACAAACACACACACTCACTCAGTAAAAACCACACTCAGTAAAACACACACACACCCCGAAAACACACACTCACACACACACACTCACCCAGATAACAAACATTCACACACACACTCACCCCGAAAACACACACTCACACACACACAAACACACACACTCACTCAGAAAAAAATCACACTCAGAAAAACACACACAGAACCCGAAAACACACACTCACACGCGCACACGCGCACAAACACACACACTCAGCCAGAAAAAACAAACTCAGAAAAACACACACTCACACACAAACACAAACACACTCAAACACACACACTCACCCAGAAAATACACACTCAGAAAATCACACACACACACCCCGAAAACACACACACTCACACACACACCCAGAAAATACACACTCAGAAATGACACACACTCACACACACACACTCACCCAGAAAACACACACCCAGAAAAACACACACTCACAAACACACAGTCACCCAGAAAACACGCATTCACACACACACAAACACACACACTCACCCAGAAAAAACATACACACCCCGAAAACACACACTCACACACACACAAACACACACACTCACCCAGAAAAAACACATTCAGAAAAACACACACTCACCCAGAAAACACACACTCAGAAAAGCACACACTCACACACACACACACACTCACCCAGAAAAAACTCACTCACACACACACACACACACAAACACAACCACACAGGAAACACACTCACTCACACTCACCCAGAAAACAAACACTCAGAAAAACACACACACACACACACACACTCACCCAGAAAACACACACTCAGAAAATTACACATTCATCCCGAAAACACACACTCACACACACACAAACGCACAGAAAACACACACACACACACACACACACTCACACACACACTCACCCCAAAAACACACACTCACTTACAAACACTCACCCAGAAAAAACCACACTCAGAAAAACACACACTCACACCGAAAAAACACACACTCACACACACACAAACACACACACACACACACTCACACACACACTCACCCCAAAAACACACACTCACTTACAAACACTCACCCAGAAAAAACCACACTCAGAAAAACACACACACACCCCGAAAACACACACACTCTCACACACACAAACACACAGAAAACACACACAGTCACCCAGAAAAAAATACACTCAGAAAAACACACACACCACGAAAACACACACTCACACACACACTCACCCCATAAACACACACACTCACCCAAAAAAAAACACACTCAGAAAAACACACACACACCCCGAAAACACACACACACACACAAACACACAGAAAACACACACACTCACCCTGAATAAAACACACTCAGAAAAACACACTCTCACACACACACAAACACACAGAAAAGACACACTCACTCACACACACACACACACTCACCCAGAAAAAACCACATTCAGAAAAAACACACACTCACACACACACAAACACACACACTCACTCAGAAAAAACCACACTCAGTAAAACACACACACACCCCGAAAACACACACTCACACACAAAAACTCACCCCATAAACAATCACACTCACACACACACAAACACACAGAAAACACACACACTCACCCAGAAAAAAACACTCTCAGAAAAGCACACACACACCCCGAAAACACACACACACACACACACAAACACACAGAAAACACACACACTCACCCTGAAAAAAACACTCAGAAAAACACACACACACAAACACACAGAAAACACACACTCACACACACACACACACTCACCCAGAAAAAATCACACTCAGAAAAACAAACACAAACCTCGAAAACACACACACTCACACGCACAAACACACTGAAAACACACACACACTCACACACTCACACACACAGAAAACACACTCACACACACACTCACCCCGAAACTACACACTCACACACACACAAACACTCACACTCACCCAGAATAAACAAACTCAGAAAAACACACACTCACACACACACACACACAAACACACTCAAGCACACACACTCACCCAGAAAATACACACTCAGAAAATCACACACACACCCCGAAAACACACACACACACTCACACACACACACACACCCAGAAAATACACACTCAGAAATCACACACACTCACACACACACACTCACTGAGAAAACACACACACAGAAAAACACACTCACACACACACAGTCACCCAGAAAACACACACTCACACACACACAAACACACACACTCACCCAGAAAAAACATACACACCCCGAAAACATACACTCACACACACACAAACACACACACTCACCCAGAAAAAACACACTCAGTAAAACACACACTCACACACACACACACACACACACACACTCACCCAGAAAAAACACACTCACACACACACACACACACACACACAAACACACAGAAAACACACTCACTCACACTCACCCAGAAAACACACACTCAGAAAAACACACACACACACACACACACACTCACCCAGAAAACACACACTCAGAAAATCACACAGTCATCCCGAAAACACACACTCACACACACACAAACACACAGAAAACACACACACTCACCCTGAAAAAAACACACACAGAAAAACACACACTCACACACACACTCACCCAAAAAAAACACACACTCAGAAAAGCATACACTCACATACAAACACACACACATACACACACACTCTCCCAGAAAACACACACTCACACACAAACACACACTCACACACACACACCTCCCGAAAACACACTCCCACACACACACAAACACACACACTCACCCAGAAAAAACACACTCAGAAAAACACACACACACCCTGAAAACACACACTCACACACACACACACAAACACACTCACACACACACACTCCCCCAGAAAATACACACTCAGAAAAACGCACACACACTCCGAAAACACACACTCACACACACACACACACTCACCCAGAAAAAACCACACTCAGAAAAACACACACACACCCCGAAAACACACACACACACAAACAATCAGAAAACACACACACTCACCCTGAAAAAAACACACTCAGAAAAACACACTCTCACACACACACAAACACACTAAAAACACACTCACACACATTCATACACCCCGAAAACACACTCACTCACACACTCACACACACACTCACTCACCCAGAAAAAAACCACACTCAGAAAAGCACACACTCACACACACACAAACACACACACTCACTCAGTAAAAACCACACTCAGTAAAACACACACACACCCCGAAAACACACACTCACACACACACACTCACCCAGATAACAAACATTCACACACACACTCACCCCGAAAACACACACTCACACACACACAAACACACACACTCACTCAGAAAAAAATCACACTCAGAGAAACACACACAGAACCCGAAAACACACACTCACACGCGCACACGCGCACAAACACACACACTCAGCCAGAAAAAACAAACTCAGAAAAACACACACTCACACACAAACACAAACACACTCAAACACACACACTCACCCAGAAAATACACACTCAGAAAATCACACACACAAACCCCGAAAACACACACACTCACACACACACCCAGAAAATACACACTCAGAAATGACACACACTCACACACACACACTCACCCAGAAAACACACACCCAGAAAAACACACACTCACAAACACACAGTCACCCAGAAAACACGCATTCACACACACACAAACACACACACTCACCCAGAAAAAACACATTCAGAAAAACACACACTCACCCAGAAAACACACACTCAGAAAAGCACACACTCACACACACACACACACTCACCCAGAAAAAACTCACTCACACACACACACACACACACACACACACAACCACACAGGAAACACACTCACTCACACTCACCCAGAAAACAAACACTCAGAAAAACACACACACACACACACACACTCACCCAGAAAACACACACTCAGAAAATTACACATTCATCCCGAAAACACACACTCACACACACACAAACGCACAGAAAACACACACACACACACACACACACTCACACACACACTCACCCCAAAAACACACACTCACTTACAAACACTCACCCAGAAAAAACCACACTCAGAAAAACACACACTCACACCGAAAAAACACACACTCACACACACACAAACACACATAAAAAACCACACTCACTCACCCAGAAAAAAACCACACTCAGAAAAACACACACACACCCCGAAAACACACACACTCTCACACACACAAACACACAGAAAACACACACAGTCACCCAGAAAAAAATACACTCAGAAAAACACACACACCACGAAAACACACACTCACACACACACTCACCCCATAAACACACACACTCACCCAAAAAAAAACACACTCAGAAAAACACACACACACCCCGAAAACACACACACACACACAAACACACAGAAAACACACACACTCACCCTGAATAAAACACACTCAGAAAAACACACTCTCACACACACACAAACACACAGAAAAGACACACTCACTCACACACACACACACACTCACCCAGAAAAAACCACATTCAGAAAAAACACACACACAAACACACACACTCACTCAGAAAAAACCACACTCAGTAAAACACACACACACCCCGAAAACACACACTCACACACAAAAACTCACCCCATAAACAATCACACTCACACACACACAAACACACAGAAAACACACACACTCATCCAGAAAAAAACACTCTCAGAAAAGCACACACACACCCCGAAAACACACACACACACACACACACACAAACACACAGAAAACACACACACTCACCCTGAAAAAAACACACTCAGAAAAACACACACACACAAACACACAGAAAACACACACTCACACACACACACACACTCACCCAGAAAAAACCACACTCAGAAAAACAAACACAAACCTCGAAAACACACACACTCACACGCACAAACACACTGAAAACACACACACACTCACACACTCACACACACAGAAAACACACTCACACACACACTCACCCCGAAAATACACACTCACACACACACAAACACTCACACTCACCCAGAAAAAACAAACTCAGAAAAACACACACTCACACACACACACGCACAAACACACTCAAGCACACACACTCACCCAGAAAATACACACTCAGAAAATCACACACACACCCCGAAAACACACACACACACTCACACACACACACACACCCAGAAAACACACACTCAGAAATCACACACACTCACACACACACACTCACCGAGAAAACACACACACAGAAAAACACACTCACACACACACAGTCACCCAGAAAACACACACTCACACACACACAAACACACACACTCACCCAGAAAAAACATACACACCCCGAAAACACACACTCACACACACACAAACACACACACTCACCCAGAAAAAACACACTCAGTAAAACACACACTCACACACACACACACACACACACACACACACACTCACCCAGAAAAAACACACTCACACACACACACACACACACACAAACACACAGAAAACACACTCACTCACACTCACCCAGAAAACACACACTCAGAAACACACACACACACACACACACACACTCACCCAGAAAACACACACTCAGAAAATCACACAGTCATCCCGAAAACACACACTCACAAACACACAAACACACAGAAAACACACACACTCACCCAGAAAAAACCACACACAGAAAAACACACACTCACACACACACACTCACCCAGAAAAAACACACACTCAGAAAAGCATACACTCACATACAAACACACACACATACACACACACTCTCCCAGAAAACACACACTCACACACAAACACACACTCACACACACACACCTCCCGAAAACACACTCCCACACACACACAAACACAGACACTGACCCAGAAAATACACACTCAGAAATACACACACTAACTCCGAAAACACACACACCCCGAAAACACACTCACACACACATACAAACACACACACTCACCCAGAAATAATCATACTCAGAAAAACACACACACACCCCGAAAACACCCACTCACACACCCACAAACACATACACTCACCCAGAAAATACACACTCAGAAAAACACACACACCCCCTGAAAACACACAATCACACACACACACACACACACACTCACCCAGAAAATACGCACTCAGAAAAACACACACACACCCCGAAAACACACACTCACACACACACACACACACACACACACACACTCACCCAGAAAAAACCACACACCGAAAAACACACACACACACCGAAAACACACACACTCACACACACAGAAAACACACACACACACACACACACTCACACACACACTCACCCCGAAAACACACACTCACAAACACACAAACACACACACTTACCCAGAAAACACACACTCAGAATAACATACACTCACACACACACACTCACCCAGAAAACACACACTCAGAATAACACACACTCACACACACACACACACTCACCCAGAAATAACACACTCACACACACACACACTCACCCAGAAAAACCACACTCAGAAAAACACACACACAAACACACAGAAAACACACTCACTCAAACTCACCCAGAAAACACAAACTCAGAAAAACATGCACACACACACACACACTCACCCAGAAGAAAACCACACTCACCCAGAAAAAACGACGCTCAGAAAAACACACACACACCCAGAAAACACACACTGACACACAACACACACTCACCCAGAAAAAACCACACACCGAAAAACACACACACACCCCGAAAACACACACACTCACACACACACAAACACACAGAAAGCACATGCACTCACACACTCACACACACAGAAATCACACTCACACACACACTCACCCCGAAAACACACACTCACACACACTCACTCTGAAAAAACCACACGCAGAAAAACACAAACACACCCCGAAAACACACACTCACACACACACATTCACCCCAAAAACACACTCACTCAGACACACACAAACACACAGAAAACACACACTCACACACACACACACTCACTCAGAAAAAACCACACTCAGAAAAACACACACTCACACCGAAAAAACACACACTCACACACACACAAACACACAGAAAAAACCACACTAACTCACCCAGAAAAAACCACACTCAGAAAAACACACACACTCACCCACACATTCACCCAGAAAAAACCACACACACCCAGAAAAAACCACACTCAGAAAAACACTCACACACCCCGAAAACACACACTCACACACACACACTAACCCCAAAAACACACACACTCACACACACACAAACACACAGAAAACACACACACTCACCCAGAAAAAAACACACTCCGAAAAACACACACACACCACGAAAACACACACACACAAACACACAGAAAACACACACACTCACCCTGAAAAAAACACACTCAGAAAAACACACACTCGCACACACACAAACACACAGATAAGACACACTAACACACACACGCTCACCCAGAAAAAAACACAATCAGAAAAACACACACACACCCCGAAAACACACTCAATCACACACTCACACACACACTCACTCGGCCAGAAAAAAAACACACTCAGAAATACACACACTCACACACACACAAACACACACACTCACTCAGAAAAAACCACACTCAGTAAAACACACACACACCCCGAAAACACACACTCACACACACGCACTCACCAAGAAAACACACAGGCTCACTCAGAAAAAAACATACTCAGAAAAACACACACACGCCCCGTAAACACACACTCACACACATACAAACACACACACTCACTCAGAAAAAACCATACTCAGAAAAACACACACACACCCCGAAAACACACATTCACACACACACACTCACCCAGAAAACACACACTCACACACAAACACACACACACACATACTCACCCCGAAAACACACACTCTCACACACACAAGCACACACACTCACCAAGAAAACACACACTCTGAAAAACACACACTCGCTCCGAAAACACACACACACCGAAAACACACACTCACACACGCACACAAACACACACACTCACCCAGAAAAAACACTCAGAAAAACACACACACACCCCGAAAACACACTCCCACACACACAAACACAGACACTGACCCAGAAAATACACACTCAGAAATACACACACTAACTCCGAAAACACACACACCCCGAAAACACACTCACACACACATACAAACACACACACTCACCCAGAAATAATCATACTCAGAAAAACACACACACACCCCGAAAACACCCACTCACACACCCACAAACACATACACTCACCCAGAAAATACACACTCAGAAAAACACACACACCCCCTGAAAACACACAATCACACACACACACACACACAAACACACTCACACAAACACACACTCACCCAGAAAATACGCACTCAGAAAAACACACACACACCCCGAAAACACACACTCACACACACACACACACACACACACACACACTCACCCAGAAAAAACCACACACCGAAAAACACACACACACACCGAAAACACACACACTCACACACACAGAAAACACACACACACACACACTCACACACACACTCACCCCGAAAACACACACTCACAAACACACAAACACACACACTTACCCAGAAAACACACACTCAGAATAACATACACTCACACACACACACTCACCCAGAAAACACACACTCAGAATAACACACACTCACACACACACACACACTCACCCAGAAATAACACACTCACACACACACACACTCACCCAGAAAAACCACACTCAGAAAAATACACACACAAACACACAGAAAACACACTCACTCAAACTCACCCAGAAAACACAAACTCAGAAAAACATGCACACACACACACACACTCACCCAGAAGAAAACCACACTCACCCAGAAAAAACGACGCTCAGAAAAACACACACACACCCAGAAAACACACACTGACACACAACACACACTCACCCAGAAAAAACCACACACCGAAAAACACACACACACCCCGAAAACACACACACTCACACACACACAAACACACAGAAAGCACATGCACTCACACACTCACACACACAGAAATCACACTCACACACACACTCACCCCGAAAACACACACTCACACACACTCACTCTGAAAAAACCACACGCAGAAAAACACAAACACACCCCGAAAACACACACTCACACACACACATTCACCCCAAAAACACACTCACTCAGACACACACAAACACACAGAAAACACACACTCACACACACACACACTCACTCAGAAAAAACCACACTCAGAAAAACACACACTCACACCGAAAAAACACACACTCACACACACACAAACACACAGAAAAAACCACACTAACTCACCCAGAAAAAACCACACTCAGAAAAACACACACACTCACCCACACATTCACCCAGAAAAAACCACACACACCCAGAAAAAACCACACTCAGAAAAACACTCACACACCCCGAAAACACACACTCACACACACACACTAACCCCAAAAACACACACACTCACACACACACAAACACACAGAAAACACACACACTCACCCAGAAAAAAACACACTCCGAAAAACACACACACACCACGAAAACACACACACACAAACACACAGAAAACACACACACTCACCCTGAAAAAAACACACTCAGAAAAACACACACTCGCACACACACAAACACACAGATAAGACACACTAACACACACACGCTCACCCAGAAAAAAACACAATCAGAAAAACACACACACACCCCGAAAACACACTCAATCACACACTCACACACACACTCACTCGGCCAGAAAAAAAACACACTCAGAAATACACACACTCACACACACACAAACACACACACTCACTCAGAAAAAACCACACTCAGTAAAACACACACACACCCCGAAAACACACACTCACACACACGCACTCACCAAGAAAACACACAGGCTCACTCAGAAAAAAACATACTCAGAAAAACACACACACGCCCCGTAAACACACACTCACACACATACAAACACACACACTCACTCAGAAAAAACCATACTCAGAAAAACACACACACACCCCGAAAACACACATTCACACACACACACTCACCCAGAAAACACACACTCACACACAAACACACACACACACATACTCACCCCGAAAACACACACTCTCACACACACAAGCACACACACTCACCAAGAAAACACACACTCTGAAAAACACACACTCACTCCGAAAACACACACACACCGAAAACACACACTCACACACGCACACAAACACACACACTCACCCAGAAAAAACACTCAGAAAAACACACACACACCCCGAAAACACACTCCCACACACACAAACACAGACACTGACCCAGAAAATACACACTCAGAAATACACACACTAACTCCGAAAACACACACACCCCGAAAACACACTCACACACACATACAAACACACACACTCACCCAGAAATAATCATACTCAGAAAAACACACACACACCCCGAAAACACCCACTCACACACCCACAAACACATACACTCACCCAGAAAATACACACTCAGAAAAACACACACACCCCCTGAAAACACACAATCACACACACACACACACACAAACACACTCACACACACACACACTCACCCAGAAAATACGCACTCAGAAAAACACACACACACCCCGAAAACACACACTCACACACACACACACACACACACACACACACTCACCCAGAAAAAACCACACACCGAAAAACACACACACACACCGAAAACACACACACTCACACACACAGAAAACACACACACACACACACTCACACACACACTCACCCCGAAAACACACACTCACAAACACACAAACACACACACTTACCCAGAAAACACACACTCAGAATAACATACACTCACACACACACACTCACCCAGAAAACACACACTCAGAATAACACACACTCACACACACACACACACTCACCCAGAAATAACACACTCACACACACACACACTCACCCAGAAAAACCACACTCAGAAAAATACACACACAAACACACAGAAAACACACTCACTCAAACTCACCCAGAAAACACAAACTCAGAAAAACATGCACACACACACACACACTCACCCAGAAGAAAACCACACTCACCCAGAAAAAACGACGCTCAGAAAAACACACACACACCCAGAAAACACACACTGACACACAACACACACTCACCCAGAAAAAACCACACACCGAAAAACACACACACACCCCGAAAACACACACACTCACACACACACAAACACACAGAAAGCACATGCACTCACACACTCACACACACAGAAATCACACTCACACACACACTCACCCCGAAAACACACACTCACACACACTCACTCTGAAAAAACCACACGCAGAAAAACACAAACACACCCCGAAAACACACACTCACACACACACATTCACCCCAAAAACACACTCACTCAGACACACACAAACACACAGAAAACACACACTCACACACACACACACTCACTCAGAAAAAACCACACTCAGAAAAACACACACTCACACCGAAAAAACACACACTCACACACACACAAACACACAGAAAAAACCACACTAACTCACCCAGAAAAAACCACACTCAGAAAAACACACACACTCACCCACACATTCACCCAGAAAAAACCACACACACCCAGAAAAAACCACACTCAGAAAAACACTCACACACCCCGAAAACACACACTCACACACACACACTAACCCCAAAAACACACACACTCACACACACACAAACACACAGAAAACACACACACTCACCCAGAAAAAAACACACTCCGAAAAACACACACACACCACGAAAACACACACACACAAACACACAGAAAACACACACACTCACCCTGAAAAAAACACACTCAGAAAAACACACACTCGCACACACACAAACACACAGATAAGACACACTAACACACACACGCTCACCCAGAAAAAAACACAATCAGAAAAACACACACACACCCCGAAAACACACTCAATCACACACTCACACACACACTCACTTGGCCAGAAAAAAAACACACTCAGAAATACACACACTCACACACACACAAACACACACACTCACTCAGAAAAAACCACACTCAGTAAAACACACACACACCCCGAAAACACACACTCACACACACGCACTCACCAAGAAAACACACAGGCTCACTCAGAAAAAAACATACTCAGAAAAACACACACACGCCCCGTAAACACACACTCACACACATACAAACACACACACTCACTCAGAAAAAACCATACTCAGAAAAACACACACACACCCCGAAAACACACATTCACACACACACACTCACCCAGAAAACACACACTCACACACAAACACACACACACACATACTCACCCCGAAAACACACACTCTCACACACACAAGCACACACACTCACCAAGAAAACACACACTCTGAAAAACACACACTCACTCCGAAAACACACACACACCGAAAACACACACTCACACACGCACACAAACACACACACTCACCCAGAAAAAACACTCAGAAAAACACACACACACCCCGAAAACACACACTCACACACACACAAACACGCACACTCACCCAGAAAAAACGAACTCAGAAAAACACACACTCACACACACACACAAACACACTCACACACACACTCACCCAGAAAATACACACTCAGAAAATCACACACACACCCCGAAAGTACACACACTCACACACACACAGCCAGAAAATACACACTCAGAAATCACACACACTCACTCACACACACTCACCCACAAAACACACACTCAGCAAAACACACACTCACACACACACTCACCCACAAAACACACACTCACACAAACACAAACACACACACTCACCCAGAAAAAACATACACACCCGAAAACACACACTCACACACACACAAACACACACATTCACCCAGAAAACACGCACTCAGAAAAACACACACTCACACACACAGACTCACCCAGAAAACACACACTCAGATAAACACACACTCACACAGACACACACACACTCACCCAGAAAAATCCACACTCAGAAAAACGCACACACACACACACACACACAAACATACACAACCACACAGAAAACACACTCACTCACACTCACCCAGAAAACACACACTCAGAAAAACACACACACACACACACACTCACCCAGAAAATACACACTCAGAAAATCACACATTCATCCCGAAAACACACACTCACACACACACAAACGCACAGAAAACACACACACACACACAGACACACACACACTCACCCCAAAAACACACACTCACTTACAAACACTCACCCAGAAAAAACCACACTCAGAAAAACACACACTCACACCGAAAAAACACACACTCACACACACAAACACACATAAAAAACCACACTCACTCACCCTGAAAAAACCACACTCAGAAAAACACACACACACCCCAAAAACACACACACTCTCACACACACAAACACACAGAAAACACACACAGTCACCCAGAAAAAAACACACTCAGAAAAACACACACACCCCGAAAACACACACTCACACACACACAATCACCCCATAAACACACACACTCACACACGCAGAAGCACACAGAAAACACTCACACTCACCCAGAAAAAAACACACTCAGAAAAACACACACACACCCCGAAAACACACACACACACACAAACAAACGCACACACTTACCCAGAAAAAAATCACACTCAGAAAAACACACACACAACCCGAAAACACACACTCACACACACAAACACACGCACTCACCCAGAAAAAACAGACTCACAAAAACACACACTCACACACACACACACACACAAACACACTCACACACACACACTCACCCAGAAAATACACACTCAGAAAAACACACACACACCCCGAAAACACGCACACTCACACACACACACACCCAGAAAATACACACTCAGAAATCACACACCCTCACACACACACACTCACCCACAAAACACACACTCACACACACACAAACATACACACTCACCCAGAAAATACACACTCAGAAAAACACACACTGACTCCGAAAAGACACACACCCCGAAAACACACACTCACACACACACACAAACACAGACACTCACCCAGAAAATACACGCTCAGAAAAACACACACTCACTCCGAAAACACACACACCCCGAAAACACGCACTCACACACACACACAAACACACACACTCACCCAGAAAAAAATCACACTCAGAAAAACACACAAACACCCCGAAAACACACACTCACGCACACACAAACACACACACTCACCCAGAAAAAACACACACTCAGAAAAGCACACGTTCACACACAAATATACACTCATACACACACACTCTCCCAGAAAACACACACTCACACACAAACACACACTCACACAGAAAACACACCCCGAAAACACACTCTCACACACACACAAACACATACAATCACACAGAAAATACACACAGAAAAAAAAACACTCACTCCGAAAACACACACACACCGAAAACACACACTCACACACACAAAAACACACACACTCACCCAGAAAAAACAGACTCAGAAAAACACACACACACCCTGAAAACACACACTCACACACACACACACAAACACACTCACACACACACACTCACCCAGAAAAACACACACACCGAAAAACACACACACACCCCGAAAACACACACACTAACACACACACAAACACACAGAAAACACACACACTCACACACTCACACACACAGAAATCACACACACACACACACTCACCCCAAAAACACACTCATACACACACACACACACTCACCCAGAAAACACAAACTCAAACACACAAACACACACACTCACCCAGAAAAAACATACACATCCCGAAAACACACACTCACACACACACAAACACACGGAAAACACACACACTCAAACACACAGAAAACACACACGCACACTCACATACACACACTCACCCCGAAAACACACACTCACACACATACACTCACCCAGAAAAAACCACACTCAGAAAAACACACACTCACCCCGAAAACAAACACTCACACACACATACAAACACACAGAAAAAACCACACTCACTCACCCAGAAAAAACCACACTCAGAAAAACACACACACTCAACCACAGAAACACCCACAAAAAACCACACTCACCCAGAACCAACCACACTCAGAAAAACACACACACACCTCGAAAACACACACACTCACACACACAAACACACAGAAAACACACACACACACTCACACGCTCACACACACAGAAAACACACTCACACACACACTCACCCCGAAAACACACACACACACACACACAAACACACACACAGAAAAAATCACACTCAGAGAAACACACTCACACTCCGAAAACACACACTCACACACACACAAACACACACACTCACCCAGAAAAAACACACTCAGAAAAACACACACACACCCTGAAAACACACACTCACACAAAAACATACACTCACCCGGAAAAAACCACACTCAGAAAAACACACACACACACACACACACAATACACACTCACACACACACACACTCACCCAGAAAATACACACTCAGAAAAACACACACACACCCCGAAAACACGCACACTCACACACACACACACCCAGAAAATACACACTCAGAAATCACACACCCTCACACACACACACTCACCCACAAAACACACACTCACACACACACAAACATACACACTCACCCAGAAAATACACACTCAGAAAAACACACACTGACTCCGAAAAGACACACACCCCGAAAACACACACTCACACACACACACAAACACAGACACTCACCCAGAAAATACACACTCAGAAAAACACACACTCACTCCGAAAACACACACACCCCGAAAACACGCACTCACACACACACACAAACACACACACTCACCCAGAAAAAAATCACACTCAGAAAAACACACAAACACCCCGAAAACACACACTCACGCACACACAAACACACACACTCACCCAGAAAAAACACACACTCAGAAAATCACACGTTCACACACAAAAACACACTCATACACACACACTCTCCCAGAAAACACACACTCACACACAAACACACACTCACACAGAAAACACACCCGAAAACACACTCTCACACACACACAAACACATACAATCACACAGAAAATACACACAGAAAAAAAAAAACACTCACTCCGAAAACACACACACACCGAAAACACGCACTCACACACACAAAAACACACACACTCACCCAGAAAAAACAGACTCAGAAAAACACACACACACCCTGAAAACACACACTCACACACACACACACAAACACACTCACACACACACACTCACCCAGAAAAACACACACACCGAAAAACACACACACCCCGAAAACACACACACTAACACACACACAAACACACAGAAAACACACACACTCACACACTCACACACACAGAAATCACACACACACACACACTCACCCCAAAAACACACACTCACACACACACACACACACTCACCCAGAAAACACAAACTCAAACACACAAACACACACACTCACCCAGAAAAAACATACACATCCCGAAAACACACACTCACACACACACAAACACACGGAAAACACACACACTCAAACACACAGAAAACACACACGCACACTCACATACACACACTCACCCCGAAAACACACACTCACACACATACACTCACCCAGAAAAAACCACACTCAGAAAAACACACACTCACCCCGAAAACAAACACTCACACACACACACAAACACACAGAAAAAACCACACTCACTCACCCAGAAAAAACCACACTCAGAAAAACACACACACTCAACCACAGAAACACCCACAAAAAACCACACTCACCCAGAACCAACCACACTCAGAAAAACACACACACACCTCGAAAACACACACACTCACACACACAAACACACGGAAAACACACACACACACTCACACGCTCACACACACAGAAAACACACTCACACACACACTCACCCCGAAAACACACACACACACACAAACACACACACACACACAGAAAAAATCACACTCAGAGAAACACACTCACACTCCGAAAACACACACTCACACACACACAAACACACACACTCACCCAGAAAAAACACACTCAGAAAAACACACACACACCCTGAAAACACACACTCACACAAAAACATACACTCACCCGGAAAAAACCACACTCAGAAAAACACACACACACACACACACACAATACACACTCACACACACACACACTCACCCAGAAAATACACACTCAGAAAAACACACACACACCCCAAAAACACACACACTCACACACAAACACACCCAGATAATACACACTCAGAAAAACACACACACACCCCAAAAACAAACACACACTCATCCAGAAAAAACACACTCAGAAAAACACACACTCACACACACACACACACACACACACACAAACACACTCACACACACACACACTCACCCAGAAAATACACACTCAGAAAAACACACACACACCCCAAAAACACACACACTCACACACAAACACACCCAGATAATACACACTCAGAAAAACACACACACACCCCAAAAACAAACACACACTCATCCAGAAAAAACACACTCAGAAAAACACACACTCACACACACACACACACACACACACACACTCACACACACACACTCACCCAGAAAATACACACTCAGAAAAACACACACACACCCCGAAAACACGCACACTCACACACACACACACCCAGAAAATACACACTTAGAAATCACACACCCTCACACACACACACTCACCCACAAAACACACATTCACACACACACAAACATACACACTCACCCAGAAAATACACACTCAGAAAAACACACACTGACTCCGAAAAGACACACACCCCGAAAACACACACTCACACACACACACAAACACAGACACTCACCCAGAAAATACACACTCAGAAAAACACACACTCACTCCGAAAACACACACACCCCGAAAACACGCACTCACACACACACACAAACACACAAACTCACCCAGAAAAAAATCACACTCAGAAAAACACACAAACACCCCGAAAACACACACTCACGCACACACAAACACACACACTCACCCAGAAAAAACACACTCAGAAAAACACACACTCACACACACACACTCACCCAGAAAAAAATCACACTCAGAAAAGCACACGTTCACACACAAAAACACACTCATACACACACACTCTCCCAGAAAACACACACTCACACACAAACACACACTCACACAGAAAACACACCCCGAAAACACACTCTCACACACACACAAACACATACAATCACCCAGAAAATACACACTCAGAAAAAAAAAACACTCACTCCGAAAACACACACACACCGAAAACAAACACTCACACACACAAAAACACACACACTCACTCAGAAAAAACAGACTCAGAAAAACACACACACACACCCTGAAAACACACACTCACACACACACACACAAACACACTCACACACACACACTCACCCAGAATATACACACTCAGAAAAACACACACACACCCCGAAAACACACACTCAGACACAAACACACACACTCACCCAGAAAAACACACACACCGAAAAACACACACACACCCCGAAAACACACACACTAACACACACACAAACACACAGAAAACACACACTCTCACACACTCACACACACAGAAATCACACACACATACACTCACCCCAAAAACACACACTCACACACACACACACTCACCCAGAAAACACAAACTCAAACACACAAACACACACACTCACCCAGAAAAAACATACACATCCCGAAAACACACACTCACACACACACAAACACACGGAAAACACACACACTCAAACACACAGAAAACACACACGCACACTCACATACACACACTCACCCCGAAAACACACACTCACACACATACACTCACCCAGAAAAAACCACACTCAGAAAAACACACACTCACCCCGAAAACAAACACTCACACACACACACAAACACACAGAAAAAACCACACTCACTCACCCAGAAAAAACCACACTCAGAAAAACACACACACTCAACCACAGAAACACCCACAAAAAACCACACTCACCCAGAACCAACCACACTCAGAAAAACACACACACACCTCGAAAACACACACACTCACACACACAAACACACGGAAAACACACACACACACTCACACGCTCACACACACAGAAAACACACACACACACACACACACAAACACACACACACACCCAGAAAAAACACACTCAGAAAAACACACACACACCCTGAAAACACACACTCACACAAAAACATACACTCACCCGGAAAAAACCACACTCAGAAAAACACACACTCACACACACACACACACACACACTCACCCAGAAAAAACACACTCAGAAAAACACACACACACCCTGAAAACACACACTCACACAAAAACATACACTCACCCGGAAAAAACCACACTCAGAAAAACACACACTCACACACACACACACACACACACACAATACACACTCACACACACACACACTCACCCAGAAAATACACACTCAGAAAAACACACACACACCCCAAAAACACACACACTCACACACAAACACACCCAGATAATACACACTCAGAAAAACACACACACACCCCAAAAACAAACACACACTCATCCAGAAAAAACACACTCAGAAAAACACACACTCACACACACACACTCACCCAGAAAAACACACTCACACACACACACTCACCCATAAAAAACCACACTCAGAAAAACGCACACACACACACACAAACTCACAGAAAACTCATTCACTCACACTCACACAGAAAAAACCACACACCGAAAAACACACACACACCCCGAATACACACACACTCACACACACACAAACACACAGAAAGCACAGACACTCACACACTCACACACACAGAAAACACACACACACACACACACTCACCCCGAAAACACACACTCACTTACAAACACTCACCCAGAAAAAACCACACTCAGAAAAACACACACTCACACCGAAAAAACACACACTCACTTACAAACACTCACCCAGAAAACACACACTCAGAAAAACACACACTCACACACACACACTCATCCACAAAACACACACTCACACACACACAAACACACACACTCACCCAGAAAAAACATACACACCCGGAAAACGCACAATCACACACACATAAACACACACACTCACCCAGAAAAAACACACTCAGAAAAACACACACTCACACACACTCACCCAGAAAAACACACTCACACACACACAAACACACTCACCCATAAAAAACCACACTCAGAAAAACGCACACACACACACACAAACTGACAGAAAACACACTCACTCACACTCACCCAGAAAACACACACTCAGAAAAACACACACACATACACACTCACCCAGAAAACACTCAATCAGAAAAACACACACTCATTCCGAAAACACACACTCACACACACACAAACACACAGAAAAAACCACACTCACTCACCCAGAAAAAACCACACTCAGAAAAACACACACACTCAACCACACACTCACCTAGAAAAAACCACACTCACCCAGAACCAACCACACTCAGAAAAACACACACACACCTCGAAAACACACACACTCACACACACAAACACACAGAAAACACACACACACACTCACACACACAGAAAACACACTTACACACACACTCACCCCGAAAACACACACACACACACACACACACAAACAGACACACACACACAGAAAAAATCACACTCAGAAAAACACACTCACACCCCGAAAACACACACTCACACACACACAAACACACAGACTCACCCAGAAAAAACACACTCAGATAAACACACACACACCCTGAAAACACACACTCACACAAACACACACACTCACCCGGAAAAAAACACACCCAGAAAAAAACACACACACACACACACACAAACACACTCACACACACACACTCACCCAGAAAATACACACTCAGAAAAACACACACACACCCCAAAAACACACACACTCACACACAAACACAGCCAGATAATACACACTCAGAAAAACACACACAACCCGAAAACACACACACTCACACACACAAACACACAGAAAACACACACACTCACACACACAGAAAACACACACACACACACACTCACACACACACTCACCCCGAAAACACACACTCAGACACAAACACTCACCCAGAAAGTACACACTCAGAAAAACAGTCACACACCCCGAAAACACACACTCAAACACACACACACACTCACCCAGAAAAAAACACACTCAGAAAAACACACACACACCCCGAAAACACACACACACAAACACAGAGAAAACACACACACTCACCCAGAATTAAACCACACTCAGAAAAACACACACTCACACACAGACACTCACGCAGAAAAAATACACACTCAGAAAAGCACACACTCACACACAAACACACACTCATACACACACACTCACCCAGAAAACACACACTCACACACAAACACACACTCACACACACACACACTCCGAAAACACACTCTCAAACACACACTCACCCAGAAGAAACACACTCAGAAAAACACACACTCACTCCAAAAACACACGCACCCCGAAAACACACACTCACACACACACAAACACACACACTCACCCAGAAAAAATCACACTCAGAAAAACACACACACACCCCGAAAACACACACACACACACACAAACACACACACTCACCCAGAAAAAACACACTCAGAAAAACACACACACACCCTGAAAACACACACTCACACACACGCACACAAACACACACACACACACACTCACCCAGAAAATACACACTCAGAAAAATACACACACACCCCGAAAACACACACTCACACACACACACACACACACTCACCCAGAAAAAACCACACACCGAAAAACACACACATACCCCGAAAACACACACACTCACACACACACAAACACACAGAAGGCACACACACTCACACACTCACACACACAGAAAGCACACACACACACACACACACTCACCCCGAAAACGCACACTCACACACAAACACTCACCCAGAAAATACACACTCAGAAAAACACACACACACCCCGAAAACACACACACTCACACACACACAAACACACAGAAAGCACACACACTCACACACTCACACACATAGAAAACACACACACACACACTCACACACACACTGACCCCGAAAACACACACTCACTTACAAACACTCACCCAGAAAAAACCACACTCAGAAAAACACACACTCACACCGAAAAAACAAACACTCACTCACCCAGAAAAAACCACACTCAGAAAAACACACACACTCACACACACAGTCACCCAGAAAAAAACACACTCAGAAAAACACACATACCCTGATAACACACATTCACACACACACATTCACCCCAAAAACACACACACTCACACATGCAGAAGCACACAGAAAACACACACACTCACCAAGAAAAAAACACACTCAGAAAAACACACACACACCCCGAAAACACACACACACACACACACACAAACACACTAAAAACACACACACTCACTCTGAAAAAATCACACTCAGAAAAACACACTCTCACACACACACAAACACACAGAAAAGACACACTCACACACATACATACACCCCGAAAACACACTCGCTCACACACTCACACACACACTCACTCACCCAGAAAAAAACCACACTCAGAAAAACACACACTCACACAGACACAAACACACACTCTCACTCAGAAAAAAACACACTCAGTAAAACACACACTCACACACACACAAACACACACACTCACTCAGAAAAAACCACACTCAGTAAAACACACACACACCCCGAAAACACACACTCACACACTCACACTCACCCAGAAAACACACACTCACACACACACTCACCCCGAAAACACACACTCACACACACACAAACACACAGAAAACACACACACTCACCCAGAAAAAAACACACTCAGAAAAGCACACACACACCCCAAAAACACACACACACACACACACACAAACACACAGAAAACACACACACTCACCCTGAAAAAAACACACTCAGAAAAAAAAAACACACACACACACACACAAACACACAGAAAACACACACTCACACACACAAACACACACTCACACAGAAAAAACCACACTCAGAAAAACACACACTCACACCGAAAAAACACACACTCACACATACTCAAACACACAGAAAAAACCACACTCACTCACCCCGAAAAAAACACACTCAGAAAAACACACACAAACCTCGAGAACACACACACTCACACACACAAACACACTGAAAACACACACACACTCACACACACAGAAAACACACTCACACACACACTCACCCCGAAAACACACACTCACACACACACACTCACCCGGAAAAAACCACACTTAGAAAAACACACACTCACACCGAAAAAACACACACTCACACACACACAAGCACACAGAAAAAACCACACTCACTCACCCAGAAAAAACCACACTCAGAAAAACACACACACTCACCCACACACTCACCCAGAAAAAACCACACTCACCCAGGAAAAACCACACTCAGAAAAACACACACACACCTCGAAAACACACACACACACACACACACACCCCGAAAACACACACACACACACACAAACACACAGAAAACACACACAAACACACAGAAAAAACCATACTCAGAAAAACACACACTCACCCTGAAAACACACACTCACACACACACACTCACACATACACAAACACACAGAAAACACACACAGTCACCCAGAAAAAAACACACTCAGAAAAACACACACACACCCCGAAAACATACGCACACACACAAACACACAGAAAACACACACACTCACCCTGAAAAAAACACACTCAGAAAAACACACACTCACACACACAAAAACACACAGATAAGACACACTCACACACACACACACACAGAAAAAAGCACACTCAGAAAAACACACACAAACCCCGAAAACACACTCACTCGCACACTCACACACACACTCACTCACCCAGAAAAAAACCACACTCAGAAAAACACACACTCACACACACAAACACACACACTCACTCAGAAAAAACCACACTCAGTAAAACACACACACACCCCGAAATCACACACTCACACACACACACTCACCCAGAAAACACACACACTCACTCAGAAAAAAACACACTCAGAAAAACTCACAATCCCCCCGAAAACACACACTCACACACACTCCCCCAGAAAACAAAAACTCACACACACACTCACCCCGAAAACACACACTCATACACAAACACTCACACAGAAAACACACACACTCACTCAGAAAAAACCACACTCAGAAAAACACACACACAGCCCGATAACACACACACACACACAAACACACACACTCACCCAGAAAAAACAAGCTCAGAAAAACACACACTCACACACACACACACACACAAACACACTCACACACACACACTCACACAGAAAATACACACTCAGAAAAACACACACACACCCCGAAAACACACACACACACACACACACACAGAAAATACACACTCAGAAATCACACACACTCACACACACTCACCCAGAAAACACACACTCAGAAAAACACACACTCACACACGCACACTCACCCACAAAACACACACTCACACACACACAAACACTCACCCAGAAAAAGCATACACACCCCGAGAACACACACTCACACACAAACACACACACTCACCCAGAAAAAAACATACTCAGAAAAACACACACTCACACACACACACTCACCCAGAAAACACACACTCACACACACACAAACACACACACTCACCTAGAAAAAACATACACACCCCAAATACACACACTCACACACACACAAACACACACACACTCACCCAGAAAAAACACACTCAGAAAAACACACACACAGACGCACACGCACTCACCCAGACAACACACACTCAGAAAAACACACACTCATCCTGAAAACACACACTCACACACACACAAACACACTGAAAACACACACACTCACCCAGAAAAAACCACACTCAGAAAAACACACACTCACACACACACACTTGCTCAGAAAAAACACACACTCAGTAAAGCACACACTCACACACAAACACACACTCATACACACACACTCACCCAGAAAACAAACACTCACACACGCAGAAGCACACAGAAAACACACACACTCACCAAGAAAAAAACACACTCAGAAAAACACACACACACCCCGAAAACACACACACACACACAAACACATAGAAAACACATACACTCACCCTGAAAAAAACACACTCAGAAAAACACACTCTCACACACACACAAACACACAGAAAAAACACACTCACACACATACATACAGCCCGAAAACACACTCACTCACACACTCACACACACACTCACTCACCCAGAAAAAAACCACACTCAGAAAACACACACTCACACACACACAAACACACACACTGACTCAGAAAAAACCACACTCAGTAAAACACACACACACCCCGAAAACACACACTCACACACACACACTCACCCAGAAAACGCACACACTCACTCCGAAATAACCACACTCAGAAAAACACACACACCCCCCCGAAAACATACACTCACACACACACACTCACCCAGATAACAAACATTCACACACACACTCACCCCGAAAACACACACTCACACACACACAAACACACACACTCACCCAGAAAACACACACTCAGAAAAACACACACTCACTCCGAAAACACACACACACCGAAAACACACACTCACACACACACACACAAACACACACACTCACTCAGAAAAAAATCACACTCAGAAAACCACACACAGAACCCGAAAACACACACTCACACACACACAAACACTCACACTCACCCAGAAAAAACAAACTCAGAAAAACACACACTCACACACACACACTCACCGAGAAAACACACACACAGAAAAACACACTCACACACACACAGTCACCCAGAAAACACAAACTCACACACACACAAACACACACACTCACCCAGAAAAAACATACACACCCGGAAAACACACACTCACACACACACACACACACACACACTCACCCAGAAAAAACACACTCAGTAAAACACACACTCACACACACACACACTCACCTAGAAAATACACACTCAGAAAAACACTCACTCACACACACACACACACACTCACCCAGAAAAAACACACTCACACACACACACACACAAACACACAGAAAACACACTCACTCACACTCACCCAGAAAACACACACTCAGAGAAACACACACACACACACACACACACACAATCACCCAGAAAACACACACTCAGAAAGTCACACAGTCATTCCAAAAACACACACTCACACACACACACACACACACACAGAAAACACACACACTCACCCAGAAAAAACCACACACAGAAAAACACACACTCACACACACACTCACCCAGAAAAAACACACACTCAGAAAAGCACACACTCACATACAAACACACACTCATACACACACACTCTCCCAGAAAACACACACTCACACACAAACACACACTCACACACACACACCTCCCGAAAACACCCTCCCACACACATACAAACACAGACACTCACCCAGAAATAATCATACTCAGAAGTACACACACACACACCGAAAACACCCACTCACACACCCACAAACACATACACTCACCCAGAAAATACACACTCAGAAAAACACACACACCCCCTGAAAACACACACTCACACACACACACACACACACACTAACCCAGAAAAAACCACACACCGAAAAACACACACACACACCGAAAACACACACACTCACACACACACAAACACACAGAAAACACACACACTCACACACACAGAAAACACACACACACACAAACACACTCACACACACACACTCACCCAGAAAATACGCACTCAGAAAAACACACACACACCCCGAAAACACACACTCACACACACACACACACACTCACCCAGAAAAAACCACACACCGAAAAACACACACACACACCGAAAACACACACACTCACACACACACAAACACACAGAAAACACACACACACACGCACACAGAAAACACACACACACACACACACACACACACACACTCACCCAGGGATAACACACTCACACACACACATACACACACCCACCCAGAAAAAAACACACTCAGAAAAACACACACACCCACACACATACAAACACAATGAAAACACACTCACTCACACTCACCCAGAAAACACACACTCAGAAAAACACACACACACACACACACACACTCACCCAGATAAAAACCACACTCACCCAGAAAAAACACCACTCAGAAAAACACACACACACCTCGAAAACACACACACTCACACACACATACACACAGAAAACACAAACACACACCCACACACTCACACACACAGAAAACACACGCACACACACACTCACTCCGAAAACACACACTCACACTGACACACAAACACACACACTCACCCAGAAAAAAATCACACTCAGAAAAACACACACACACACCCCGAAAACACACACTCACACACACACAAACACACACACACTCACCCAGAAAAAACACACTCAGAAAAACACACACACACCCTGAAAACATACACTCACACACACACAAACACACACACTCACCCGGAAAAAACCACACTCAGAAAAACACACACACACCCCGAAGTCACACACTCACCCCGAAAACACACACACTCACCCAGAAAAAACCACACTCAGAAAAACACACACACATTCCGAAAACACACACTCACACACAAACACTCACCCCCAAAACACACACACTCACACACACACACCCCAAAAACACACACACTCACTCAGAAAACACACACACACCCCGAAAACACACACACTCACACACACACATACACACCGAAAACACACACACTCACACAGAAAAAAACCACACTCAGAAAAACACACACACACCCCGAAAACACACACTCACACACACACAAATACACAGAAAACACACACACTCACCCAGAAAAAACCACACTCAGAAAAACACACACACATCCCGAAAACACACCCTCACCCTGAAAACACTTACACTCACCCAGAAAAAACCACACTCAGAAAAACAGACACACATCCCGAAAACACACACTCACACACACACACTCACCCAGAAAACACACACACTCACCCACACACTCACACACACAGAAAACACACTCACACACACACTCACCCCGAAAACACACATTCACACACACACACAAACACACACACTCACTCAGAAAAAATCACACTCAGAAAAACACACACACATCCCGAAAACACACACTCACACACACACAAACACACACACTCACCCCGAAAACACACACACTCACCCAGAAAAAAACACACTCAGAAAAACACACACACACCCCGAAAACACACACTCACCCCGAAAACACACACACTCACACACACACAAATACACAGAAAACACACACACTCACCCAGAAAAAACCACACTCAGAAAAACACACACACACCCCGAAATCACACACTCACACACACACTCACCCCGAAAACACACACACTCACCCAGAAAAAACCACGCTCAGAAAAACACACACACATTCCGAAAACACATACTCACACACAAACACTCACCCCCAAAACACACACACTCACTCAGAAAACACACACACACCCCGAAAACACACACACTCACACACACACATACACACCGAAAACACACACACTCACACAGAAAAAACCACACTCAGAAAAACACACACACACCCCGAAAACACACACTCACACACACACAAATACACAGAAAACACACACACTCACCCAGAAAAAACCACACTCAGAAAAACACACACACATCCCGAAAACACACCCTCACCCTGAAAACACTTACACTCACCCAGAAAAAACCACACTCAGAAAAACAGACACACATCCCGAAAACACACACTCACACACACACACTCACCCAGAAAACACACACACTCACCCACACACTCACACACACAGAAAACACACTCACACACACACTCACCCCGAAAACACACATTCACACACACACACAAACACACACACTCACTCAGAAAAAATCACACTCAGAAAAACACACACACATCCCGAAAACACACACTCACACACACACAAACACACACACTCACCCCGAAAACACACACACTCACCCAGAAAAAAACACACTCAGAAAAACACACACACACCCCGAAAACACACACTCACCCCGAAAACACACACACTCACACACACACAAATACACAGAAAACACACACACTCACCCAGAAAAAACCACACTCAGAAAAACACACACACACCCCGAAATCACACACTCACACACACACTCACCCCGAAAACACACACACTCACCCAGAAAAAACCACGCTCAGAAAAACACACACACATTCCGAAAACACATACTCACACACAAACACTCACCCCCAAAACACACACACTCACTCAGAAAACACACACACACCCCGAAAACACACACACTCACACACACACATACACACCGAAAACACACACACTCACACAGAAAAAACCACACTCAGAAAAACACACACACACCCCGAAAACACACACTCACACACACACAAATACACAGAAAACACACACACTCACCCAGAAAAAACCACACACCGAAAAACACACACACACCCCGAAAACACACACACTCACACATACACAAACACACAGAAAGCACATGCACTCACACACTCACACACACAGAAATCACACTCACACACACACTCACCCCGAAAACACACACTCACACACACTCACACATAAAAAACCACACGCAGAAAAACACACACACACCCCGAAAACACACACTCACACACACACATTCACCCCAAAAACACACACACTCAGACACACACAAACACACAGAAAACACACACTCACACACACACACACTCACTCAGAAAAAACCACACTCAGAAAAACACACACTCACACCGAAAAAACACACACTCACACACACATAAACACACAGAAAAAAACCACACTAACTCACCCAGAAAAAACCACACTCAGAAAAACACACACACTCACCCACACACTCACCCAGAAAAAACGACACTCAGAAAAACACACACACACCCCGAAAACACACACTCACACACACACAAACACACACACTCACCCAGAAAACACACACTCAGAAAAACACACACTCACTCCGAAAACACACACACACCGAAAACACACACTCACACACACACACACACACACACTAACCCAGAAAAAACCACACACCGAAAAACACACACACACACCGAAAACACACACACTCACACACACACAAACACACAGAAAACACACACACTCACACACACAGAAAACACACACACACACAAACACACTCACACACACACACTCACCCAGAAAATACGCACTCAGAAAAACACACACACACCCCGAAAACACACACTCACACACACACACACACACTCACCCAGAAAAAACCACACACCGAAAAACACACACACACACCGAAAACACACACACTCACACACACACAAACACACAGAAAACACACACACACACGCACACAGAAAACACACACACACACACACACACACACACACACACACTCACCCAGGGATAACACACTCACACACACACATACACACACCCACCCAGAAAAAAACACACTCAGAAAAACACACACACCCACACACATACAAACACAATGAAAACACACTCACTCACACTCACCCAGAAAACACACACTCAGAAAAACACACACACACACACACACTCACCCAGATAAAAACCACACTCACCCAGAAAAAACACCACTCAGAAAAACACACACACACCTCGAAAACACACACACTCACACACACATACACACAGAAAACACAAACACACACCCACACACTCACACACACAGAAAACACACGCACACACACACTCACTCCGAAAACACACACTCACACTGACACACAAACACACACACTCACCCAGAAAAAAATCACACTCAGAAAAACACACACACACACCCCGAAAACACACACTCACACACACACAAACACACACACACTCACCCAGAAAAAACACACTCAGAAAAACACACACACACCCTGAAAACATACACTCACACACACACAAACACACACACTCACCCGGAAAAAACCACACTCAGAAAAACACACACACACCCCGAAGTCACACACTCACCCCGAAAACACACACACTCACCCAGAAAAAACCACACTCAGAAAAACACACACACATTCCGAAAACACACACTCACACACAAACACTCACCCCCAAAACACACACACTCACACACACACACCCCAAAAACACACACACTCACTCAGAAAACACACACACACCCCGAAAACACACACACTCACACACACACATACACACCGAAAACACACACACTCACACAGAAAAAAACCACACTCAGAAAAACACACACACACCCCGAAAACACACACTCACACACACACAAATACACAGAAAACACACACACTCACCCAGAAAAAACCACACTCAGAAAAACACACACACATCCCGAAAACACACCCTCACCCTGAAAACACTTACACTCACCCAGAAAAAACCACACTCAGAAAAACAGACACACATCCCGAAAACACACACTCACACACACACACTCACCCAGAAAACACACACACTCACCCACACACTCACACACACAGAAAACACACTCACACACACACTCACCCCGAAAACACACATTCACACACACACACAAACACACACACTCACTCAGAAAAAATCACACTCAGAAAAACACACACACATCCCGAAAACACACACTCACACACACACAAACACACACACTCACCCCGAAAACACACACACTCACCCAGAAAAAAACACACTCAGAAAAACACACACACACCCCGAAAACACACACTCACCCCGAAAACACACACACTCACACACACACAAATACACAGAAAACACACACACTCACCCAGAAAAAACCACACTCAGAAAAACACACACACACCCCGAAATCACACACTCACACACACACTCACCCCGAAAACACACACACTCACCCAGAAAAAACCACGCTCAGAAAAACACACACACATTCCGAAAACACATACTCACACACAAACACTCACCCCCAAAACACACACACTCACTCAGAAAACACACACACACCCCGAAAACACACACACTCACACACACACATACACACCGAAAACACACACACTCACACAGAAAAAACCACACTCAGAAAAACACACACACACCCCGAAAACACACACTCACACACACACAAATACACAGAAAACACACACACTCACCCAGAAAAAACCACACTCAGAAAAACACACACACATCCCGAAAACACACCCTCACCCTGAAAACACTTACACTCACCCAGAAAAAACCACACTCAGAAAAACAGACACACATCCCGAAAACACACACTCACACACACACACTCACCCAGAAAACACACACACTCACCCACACACTCACACACACAGAAAACACACTCACACACACACTCACCCCGAAAACACACATTCACACACACACACAAACACACACACTCACTCAGAAAAAATCACACTCAGAAAAACACACACACATCCCGAAAACACACACTCACACACACACAAACACACACACTCACCCCGAAAACACACACACTCACCCAGAAAAAAACACACTCAGAAAAACACACACACACCCCGAAAACACACACTCACCCCGAAAACACACACACTCACACACACACAAATACACAGAAAACACACACACTCACCCAGAAAAAACCACACTCAGAAAAACACACACACACCCCGAAATCACACACTCACACACACACTCACCCCGAAAACACACACACTCACCCAGAAAAAACCACGCTCAGAAAAACACACACACATTCCGAAAACACATACTCACACACAAACACTCACCCCCAAAACACACACACTCACTCAGAAAACACACACACACCCCGAAAACACACACACTCACACACACACATACACACCGAAAACACACACACTCACACAGAAAAAACCACACTCAGAAAAACACACACACACCCCGAAAACACACACTCACACACACACAAATACACAGAAAACACACACACTCACCCAGAAAAAACCACACACCGAAAAACACACACACACCCCGAAAACACACACACTCACACATACACAAACACACAGAAAGCACATGCACTCACACACTCACACACACAGAAATCACACTCACACACACACTCACCCCGAAAACACACACTCACACACACTCACACATAAAAAACCACACGCAGAAAAACACACACACACCCCGAAAACACACACTCACACACACACATTCACCCCAAAAACACACACACTCAGACACACACAAACACACAGAAAACACACACTCACACACACACACACTCACTCAGAAAAAACCACACTCAGAAAAACACACACTCACACCGAAAAAACACACACTCACACACACATAAACACACAGAAAAAAACCACACTAACTCACCCAGAAAAAACCACACTCAGAAAAACACACACACTCACCCACACACTCACCCAGAAAAAACCACACTCAGAAAAACACACACACACCCCGAAAACACACACTCACACACACACAAACACACACACTCACCCAGAAAACACACACTCAGAAAAACACACACTCACTCCGAAAACACACACACACCGAAAACACACACTCACACACACACACACAAACACACACACTCACTCAGAAAAAAATCACACTCAGAAAAACACACACAGAACCCTAAAACACACACTCACACTCACCCAGAAAAAACAAACTCACAAAATCCCACACTCACACACACACAGTCACCCAGAAAACACACACTCACATACACACAAACACATACACTCACCCAGAAAAAACATACACACCCGGAAAACACACACTCACACACACACAAACACACACACTCACCCAGAAAAAACACACTCAGTAAAACACACACTCACACACACACACACACTCACCTAGAAAATACACACTCAGAAAAACACACACTCACACACACACACACACACACACACACTCACCCATAAAAAACACACTCACACACACACACACACAAACACACAGAAAACACACTCACTCACACTCACCCAGAAAACACACACTCAGAAAAACACACACACACACACTCACCCAGAAAACACACACTCAGAAAATCACGCAGTCATTCCAAAAACACACACTCACACACACACAAACACACAGAAAACACACACACTCACCCAGAAAAAACCACACACAGAAAAACACACACTCACACACACACTCACCCAGAAAAAACACACACTCAGAAAAGCACACACTCACATACAAACACACACTCATACACACACTCTCTCACAGAAAACACACACTCACACACAAACGCACACTCACACACACACACCTCCCGAAAACACCCTCCCACACACACACAAACACACACACTCACCCAGAAATAATCATACTCAGAAAAACACACATACACCCCGAAAACACCCACTCACACACACACAAACACATGCACACACCCAGAAAATACACACTCAGAAAAACACACACACCCCCTGAAAACACACACACACACACACACACACAAACACACTCACACACACACACTCACCCAGAAAATACGCACTCAGAAAAACACACATACACCCCGAAAACACACACTCACACACACACACACACACACTCACCCAGAAAAAACCACACACTGAAAAACACACACACACACTGAAAACACACACACTCACACACACACAAACACACAGAAAACACACACACTCAGACACACACAAACACACAGAAAACACACACTCACACACACACACACTCACTCAGAAAAAACCACACTCAGAAAAACACACACTCACACCGAAAAAACACACACTCACACACACATAAACACACAGAAAAAAACCACACTAACTCACCCAGAAAAAACCACACTCAGAAAAACACACACACTCACCCACACACTCACCCAGAAAAAACGACACTCAGAAAAACACACACACACCCCGAAAACACACACTCACACACACACAAACACACACACTCACCCAGAAAACACACACTCAGAAAAACACACACTCACTCCGAAAACACACACACACCGAAAACACACACTCACACACACACACACAAACACACACACTCACTCAGAAAAAAATCACACTCAGAAAAACACACACAGAACCCTAAAACACACACTCACACACACACAAACACTCACACTCACCCAGAAAAAACAAACTCACAAAATCACACACTCACACACACACAGTCACCCAGAAAACACACACTCACATACACACAAACACATACACTCACCCAGAAAAAACATACACACCCGGAAAACACACACTCACACACACACAAACACACACACTCACCCAGAAAAAACACACTCAGTAAAACACACACTCACACACACACACACACTCACCTAGAAAATACACACTCAGAAAAACACACACTCACACACACACACACACACACACACACTCACCCATAAAAAACACACTCACACACACACACACACAAACACACAGAAAACACACTCACTCACACTCACCCAGAAAACACACACTCAGAAAAACACACACACACACACTCACCCAGAAAACACACACTCAGAAAATCACGCAGTCATTCCAAAAACACACACTCACACACACACAAACACACAGAAAACACACACACTCACCCAGAAAAAACCACACACAGAAAAACACACACTCACACACACACTCACCCAGAAAAAACACACACTCAGAAAAGCACACACTCACATACAAACACACACTCATACACACACTCTCTCACAGAAAACACACACTCACACACAAACGCACACTCACACACACACACCTCCCGAAAACACCCTCCCACACACACACAAACACACACACTCACCCAGAAATAATCATACTCAGAAAAACACACATACACCCCGAAAACACCCACTCACACACACACAAACACATGCACACACCCAGAAAATACACACTCAGAAAAACACACACACCCCCTGAAAACACACACACACACACACACACAAACACACTCACACACACACACTCACCCAGAAAATACGCACTCAGAAAAACACACATACACCCCGAAAACACACACTCACACACACACACACACACACTCACCCAGAAAAAACCACACACTGAAAAACACACACACACACTGAAAACACACACACTCACACACACACAAACACACAGAAAACACACACACTCACACACACAGAAAACACACACACACACTCACACACACACTCACCCCGAAAACACACACTCACAAACACACAAACACACACACTTACCCAGAAAACACACACTCAGAAAAACATACACTCACACACACACCCTCACCCAGAAAACACACACTCAGAATAACACACACTCACACACACACACACACACACACACACACTCACCCCGAAATAACACACTCACACACACACACACTCACCCAGAAAAACCACACTCAGAAAAACACACACACCCACACACACACAAACACACAGAAAACACACACACTCACCCAGAAAAAACCACACACAGAAAAACACACACTCACACACACACTCACCCAAAATAAAACACACACTCAGAAAAGCACACACTCACATACAAACACACACTCATACACACACACTCTCCCAGAAAACACACACTCACACACAAACACACACTCACACACACACACCTCCCGAAAACACCCTCCCACACACACACAAACACACACACTCACCCAGAAATAATCATACTCAGAAAAACACACACACACCCCGAAAACACCCACTCACACACACACAAACACATGCACTCACCCAGAAAATACACACTCAGAAAAACACACACACCCCCTGAAAACACACACACACACACACACAAACACACTCACACACACACACTCACCCAGAAAATACGCACTCAGAAAAACACACATACACCCCGAAAACACACACTCACACACACACACACACACACTCACCCAGAAAAAACCACACACTGAAAAACACACACACACACTGAAAACACACACACTCACACACACACAAACACACAGAAAAAACACACACTCACACACACAGAAAACACACACACACACTCACACACACACTCACCCCGAAAACACACACTCACAAACACACAAACACACACACTTACCCAGAAAACACACACTCAGAAAAACATACACTCACACACACACCCTCACCCAGAAAACACACACTCAGAATAACACACACTCACACACACACACACACACACACTCACCCCGAAATAACACACTCACACACACACACACTCACCCAGAAAAACCACACTCAGAAAAACACACACACCCACACACACACAAACACACAGAAAACACACACACTCACCCAGAAAAAACCACACAAAGAAAAACACACACTCACACACACACTCACCCAAAATAAAACACACACTCAGAAAAGCACACACTCACATACAAACACACACTCATACACACACACTCTCCCAGAAAACACACACTCACACACAAACACACACTCACACACACACACCTCCCGAAAACACCCTCCCACACACACACAAACACACACACTCACCCAGAAATAATCATACTCAGAAAAACACACACACACCCCGAAAACACCCACTCACACACACACAAACACTCACACTCACCCAGAAAAAACAAACTCAGAAAAACACACACTCACACACACACACTCACCGAGAAAACACACACACAGAAAAACACACTCACACACACACAGTCACCCAGAAAACACAAACTCACACACACACAAACACACACACTCACCCAGAAAAAACATACACACCCGGAAAACACACACTCACACACACACACACACACACACACTCACCCAGAAAAAACACACTCAGTAAAACACACACTCACACACACACACACTCACCTAGAAAATACACACTCAGAAAAACACTCACTCACACACACACACACACACTCACCCAGAAAAAACACACTCACACACACACACACACAAACACACAGAAAACACACTCACTCACACTCACCCAGAAAACACACACTCAGAGAAACACACACACACACACACACACACACAATCACCCAGAAAACACACACTCAGAAAGTCACACAGTCATTCCAAAAACACACACTCACACACACACACACACACACACAGAAAACACACACACTCACCCAGAAAAAACCACACACAGAAAAACACACACTCACACACACACTCACCCAGAAAAAACACACACTCAGAAAAGCACACACTCACATACAAACACACACTCATACACACACACTCTCCCAGAAAACACACACTCACACACAAACACACACTCACACACACACACCTCCCGAAAACACCCTCCCACACACATACAAACACAGACACTCACCCAGAAATAATCATACTCAGAAGTACACACACACACACCGAAAACACCCACTCACACACCCACAAACACATACACTCACCCAGAAAATACACACTCAGAAAAACACACACACCCCCTGAAAACACACACTCACACACACACACACACACACACTAACCCAGAAAAAACCACACACCGAAAAACACACACACACACCGAAAACACACACACTCACACACACACAAACACACAGAAAACACACACACTCACACACACAGAAAACACACACACACACAAACACACTCACACACACACACTCACCCAGAAAATACGCACTCAGAAAAACACACACACACCCCGAAAACACACACTCACACACACACACACACACTCACCCAGAAAAAACCACACACCGAAAAACACACACACACACCGAAAACACACACACTCACACACACACAAACACACAGAAAACACACACACACACGCACACAGAAAACACACACACACACACACACACACACACACTCACCCAGGGATAACACACTCACACACACACATACACACACCCACCCAGAAAAAAACACACTCAGAAAAACACACACACCCACACACATACAAACACAATGAAAACACACTCACTCACACTCACCCAGAAAACACACACTCAGAAAAACACACACACACACACACACTCACCCAGATAAAAACCACACTCACCCAGAAAAAACACCACTCAGAAAAACACACACACACCTCGAAAACACACACACTCACACACACATACACACAGAAAACACAAACACACACCCACACACTCACACACACAGAAAACACACGCACACACACACTCACTCCGAAAACACACACTCACACTGACACACAAACACACACACTCACCCAGAAAAAAATCACACTCAGAAAAACACACACACACACCCCGAAAACACACACTCACACACACACAAACACACACACACTCACCCAGAAAAAACACACTCAGAAAAACACACACACACCCTGAAAACATACACTCACACACACACAAACACACACACTCACCCGGAAAAAACCACACTCAGAAAAACACACACACACCCCGAAGTCACACACTCACCCCGAAAACACACACACTCACCCAGAAAAAACCACACTCAGAAAAACACACACACATTCCGAAAACACACACTCACACACAAACACTCACCCCCAAAACACACACACTCACACACACACACCCCAAAAACACACACACTCACTCAGAAAACACACACACACCCCGAAAACACACACACTCACACACACACATACACACCGAAAACACACACACTCACACAGAAAAAAACCACACTCAGAAAAACACACACACACCCCGAAAACACACACTCACACACACACAAATACACAGAAAACACACACACTCACCCAGAAAAAACCACACTCAGAAAAACACACACACATCCCGAAAACACACCCTCACCCTGAAAACACTTACACTCACCCAGAAAAAACCACACTCAGAAAAACAGACACACATCCCGAAAACACACACTCACACACACACACTCACCCAGAAAACACACACACTCACCCACACACTCACACACACAGAAAACACACTCACACACACACTCACCCCGAAAACACACATTCACACACACACACAAACACACACACTCACTCAGAAAAAATCACACTCAGAAAAACACACACACATCCCGAAAACACACACTCACACACACACAAACACACACACTCACCCCGAAAACACACACACTCACCCAGAAAAAAACACACTCAGAAAAACACACACACACCCCGAAAACACACACTCACCCCGAAAACACACACACTCACACACACACAAATACACAGAAAACACACACACTCACCCAGAAAAAACCACACTCAGAAAAACACACACACACCCTGAAATCACACACTCACACACACACTCACCCCGAAAACACACACACTCACCCAGAAAAAACCACGCTCAGAAAAACACACACACATTCCGAAAACACATACTCACACACAAACACTCACCCCCAAAACACACACACTCACTCAGAAAACACACACACACCCCGAAAACACACACACTCACACACACACATACACACCGAAAACACACACACTCACACAGAAAAAACCACACTCAGAAAAACACACACACACCCCGAAAACACACACTCACACACACACAAATACACAGAAAACACACACACTCACCCAGAAAAAACCACACTCAGAAAAACACACACACATCCCGAAAACACACACACTCACACATACACAAACACACAGAAAGCACATGCACTCACACACTCACACACACAGAAATCACACTCACACACACACTCACCCCGAAAACACACACTCACACACACTCACACATAAAAAACCACACGCAGAAAAACACACACACACCCCGAAAACACACACTCACACACACACATTCAC
>NC_135900.1:77251566-77391566 GCF_964194155.1 Cetorhinus maximus | reverse complement strand
AGAAAGCACATACACTCACACACTCACACACACAGAAATCACACTCACACACACACTCACCCCGAAAACACACACTCACACAAACTCACACAGAAAAAACCACACGCAGAAAAACACACACACACCCCGAAAACACACACTCACACACACACATTCACCCCAAAAACACACACACTCAGACACACACAAACACACAGAAAACACACACTCACACACACACTCACTCAGAAAAAACCACACTCAGAAAAACACACACTCACACCGAAAAAACACACACTCACACACACACAAACACACAGAAAAAACCACACTCACTCACCCAGAAAAAACCACACTCAGAAAAACACACACACTCACCCACACACTCACCCAGAAAAAACCACACACACCCAGAAAAAACGACACTCAGAAAAACACACACACACCCCGAAAACACACACTCACACACACACTCACCCCAAAAACACACACACTCACACACACACAAACACACAGAAAACACACACACTCACCCTGAAAAAAACACACTCAGAAAAACACACACTCGCACACACACAAACACACAGATAAGACACACTAACACACACACACTCACCCAGAAAAAAACACAATCAGAAAAACACACACACACCCCGAAAACACACTCAATCACACACTCACACACACACTCACTCGGCCAGATAAAAAACACACTCAGAAATACACACACTCACACACACACAAACACACACACTCACTCAGAAAAAACCACACTCAGTAAAACACACACACACCCTGAAAACACACACTCACACACACGCACTCACCCAGAAAACACACAGGCTCACTCAGAAAAAACCACACTCAGAAAAATACACACACACCCCGAAAACACACACTCACACACATACAAACACACACACTCACTCAGAAAAAACCATACTCAGAAAAACACACACACACACCGAAAACACACATTCACACACACACACTCACCCACAAACACACAGAAAACACACACACTCACCCAGAAAAAACCACACACAGAAAAACACACACACTCACCCAGAAAAAACACACTCAGAAAAGCACACACTCACACACAAACACACACTCATACACACACACTCACCCAGAAAACACACACTCACACACAAACACACCCTCACACACACACCCACCCCGAAAACACACAGTCACACACACACAAACACACACACTCACCCAGAAAATACACACTCAGAAAAACACACACTCACTCCGAAAACACACACACCCCGAAAACACACACTCACACACACACAAACACACAGAAAACACACACACACACCCTGAAAAAAACACACTCAGAAAAACGCACACACACACAAACACACAGAAAACACACACTCACACACACACAAACTCACCCAGAAAAAACCACACTCAGAAAAACACACACACACCCCGAAAACACAGTCACACAAACACTCACTCACCCAGAAAAAAAACACACTCAGAAAAACACACACTCACACACACACAAACATACATACTCACTCGGTAAAAACCACACTCAGTAAAACACACACACACCCCGAAAACACACACTCACACACACACACTCACCCAGAAAACACACAAACTCACCCAGAAAAAACCACACTCAGAAAAACACACACACCCCGAAAGCACACACTCACACACACACAAACACACACACTCACTCAGAAAAAACCACACTCAGAAAAACACAAACACACCCCAAAAACACACACTCACACACACATAAACACACACACTCATTCAGAAAAAACCACACTCAGGAAAACACACACACACCCAGAAAACACACACTCACACACAAACACACACTCACACACACACTCACCCCGAAAACACACACTCGCACACACACTAACACACACACTCACCCAGAAAAACACACTCAGAAAAACACACACTCACTCCGAAAACACACACAGCCCGAAAACACACACTCACACGCACACACAAACACACACACTCACCTAGAAAAAATCACACTCAGAAAAAAACACACCCCGAAAACACACACACACACACAATCAAACACACACACTCACCCAGAAAAAACAAACTCAGAAAAACACACACTCACACACACACACACAAACAAACTCACACACACAGACTCACCCATAAAATACACACTCAGAAAATCACACACACACCCCGAAAACACACACACTCACACACACACACACCCAGAAAATACACACTCAGAAATCACACACACTCACACACACACACTCACCCAGAAAACACACACTCAGAAAAACACACACTCACACACACACACTCACCCAGAAAACACACACTCACACACACACAAATACACACACTCACCCAGAAAAAACATACACACCCCGAAAACACACACTCACACACACACAAACACACACACTCACCCAGAAAACACACACTCAGAAAAACACACTCACACACACACACTCACTCAGATAACACAACTCAGAAAAACACACACTCACACACACACAAACACACACACTCACCCAGAAAAAATCACACACAGAAAAACACACACACACACACTCACCCAGAAAAAACACACTCACACACACACAAACACACACTCTCACCCGGAAAAAACCACACTCAGAGAAACACACTCTCACGCACACACACACGCACACACACACAAACACACTCACACACGTACTCTCACCCCCAAAATACACACTCAGAAAAACACACACACACCCCAAAAACACACACACTCACACACAAACAGACCCAGAAAATACACACTCAGAAAAACACACACACACCCCGAAAACACACACTCACACACAAACACACTCTCACCCAGAAAAAACCACACTCAGAAAAACACACACACACCCCGAAAACACACACACTCACACACACACAAACAGAAAGAAAACACACACACTCACACACACACACACACTCACCCCGAAAACGCACACTCACACACACACACACACACTCACCCGGAAAAAACCACACTCAGAGAAACACACACTCACACACACACACACACACACACACACTCACCCATAAAAAACACACTCACACACACACACACACAAACACACAGAAAACACACTCACTCACACTCACCCAGAAAACACACACTCAGAAAAACACACACACACACACACACTCACCCAGAAAACACACACTCAGAAAATCGCGCAGTCATTCCAATAACACACACTCACACACACACAAACACACAGAAAACACACACACTCACCCAGAAAAAACCACAAACAGAAAAACACACACTCACACACACACTCACCCAGAAAAAACACACACTCAGAAAAGCACACACTCACATACAAACACACACTCATACACACACACTCTCCCAGAAAACACACACTCACACACAAACGCACACTCACACACACACACCTCCCGAAAACACCCTCCCACACACACACAAACACACACACTCACCCAGAAATAATCATAATCAGAAAAACACACACACACCCCGAAAACACCCACTCACACACACACAAACACATGCACTCACCCAGAAAATACACACTCAGAAAAACACACACACCCCCTGAAAACACACACACACACACACAAACACACTCACACACACACACTCACCCAGAAAATACGCACTCAGAAAAACACACATACACCCCGAAAACACACACTCACACACACACACACCCAGAAAATACACACTCAGAAATCACACACACTCACACACACACACTCACCCAGAAAACACACACTCAGAAAAACACACACTCACACACACACACTCACCCAGAAAACACACACTCACACACACACAAATACACACACTCACCCAGAAAAAACATACACACCCCGAAAACACACACTCACACACACACAAACACACACACTCACCCAGAAAACACACACTCAGAAAAACACACTCACACACACACACTCACTCAGATAACACAACTCAGAAAAACACACACTCACACACACACAAACACACACACTCACCCAGAAAAAATCACACACAGAAAAACACACACACACACACTCACCCAGAAAAAACACACTCACACACACACAAACACACACTCTCACCCGGAAAAAACCACACTCAGAGAAACACACTCTCACGCACACACACACGCACACACACACAAACACACTCACACACGTACTCTCACCCCCAAAATACACACTCAGAAAAACACACACACACCCCAAAAACACACACACTCACACACAAACAGACCCAGAAAATACACACTCAGAAAAACACACACACACCCCGAAAACACACACTCACACACAAACACACTCTCACCCAGAAAAAACCACACTCAGAAAAACACACACACACCCCGAAAACACACACACTCACACATACACAAACAGAAAGAAAACACACACACTCACACACTCACACACAGAAAACACACACACACACACACACACACACTCACCCCGAAAACGCACACTCACACACACACACACTCACCCGGAAAAAACCACACTAAGAGAAACACACACTCACACACACACACACACACACACACACTCACCCAGAAAACACACACTCAGAAAATCGCGCAGTCATTCCAATAACACACACTCACACACACACAAACACACAGAAAACACACACACTCACCCAGAAAAAACCACAAACAGAAAAACACACACTCACACACACACTCACCCAGAAAAAACACACACTCAGAAAAGCACACACTCACATACAAACACACACTCATACACACACACTCTCCCAGAAAACACACACTCATACACAAACGCACACTCACACACACACACCTCCCGAAAACACCCACTCACACACACACAAACACATGCACTCACCCAGAAAATACACACTCAGAAAAACACACACACCCCCTGAAAACACACACACACACACACACAAACACACTCACACACACACACTCACCCAGAAAATACGCACTCAGAAAAACACACATACACCCCGAAAACACACACTCACACACACACACACACACACTCACCCAGAAAAAACCACACACTGAAAAACACACACACACACTGAAAACACACACACTCACACACACACAAACACCCAGAAAACACACACACTCACACACACAGAAAACACACACACACACTCACACACACACTCACCCCGAAAACACACACTCACAAACACACAAACACACTCACTTACCCAGAAAACACACACTCAGAAAAACATACACTCACACACACACCCTCACCCAGAAAACACACACTCAGAATAACACACACTCACACACACACACACACACACACACACACTCACCCCGAAATAACACACTCACACACACACACACTCACCCAGAAAAACCACACTCAGAAAAACACACACACCCACACACACACAAACACACAGAAAACACACACACTCACCCAGAAAAAACCACAAACAGAAAAACACACACTCACACACACACTCACCCAAAATAAAACACACACTCAGAAAAGCACACACTCACATACAAACACACACTCATACACACACACTCTCCCAGAAAACACACACTCACACACAAACGCACACTCACACACACACACCTCCCGAAAACACCCTCCCACACACACACAAACACACACACTCACCCAGAAATAATCATACTCAGAAAAACACACACACACCCCGAAAACACCCACTCACACACACACAAACACATGCACTCACCCAGAAAATACACACTCAGAAAAACACACACACCCCCTGAAAACACACACACACACACACACAAACACACTCACACACACACACTCACCCAGAAAATACGCACTCAGAAAAACACACACACACCCCGAAAACACACACACCCACACACACACAAACACACAGAAAACACACACACTCACCCAGAAAAAACCACACACAGAAAAACACACACTCACACACACACTCACCCAAAATAAAACACACACTCAGAAAAGCACACACTCACATACAAACACACAATCATACACACACACTCTCCCAGAAAACACACACTCACACACAAACACACACTCACACACACACACCTCCCGAAAACACCCTCCCACACACACACAAACACACACACTCACCCAGAAATAATCATACTCAGAAAAACACACACACACCCCGAAAACACCCACTCACACACACACAAACACATGCACTCACCCAGAAAATACACACTCAGAAAAACACACACACCCCCTGAAAACACACACACACACACACACACACAAACACACTCACACACACACACTCACCCAGAAAATACGCACTCAGAAAAACACACACACACCCCGAAAACACACACTCACACACACACACACACACTCACCCAGAAAAAACCACACACCGAAAAACACACACACACACCGAAAACACACACACTCACACACACACAAACACCCAGAAAACACACACACTCACACACACAGAAAACACACACACACACTCACACACACACTCACCCCGGAAACACACACTCACAAACACACAAACACACACACTTACCCAGAAAACACACACTCAGAAAAACATACACTCACACACACACCCTCACCCAGAAAACACACACTCAGAATAACACACACTCACACACACACACACACACACTCACCCCGAAATAACACACTCACACACACACACACTCACCCAGAAAAACCACACTCAGAAAAACACACACACCCACACACACACAAACACACAGAAAACACACTCACTCAAACTCACCCAGAAAACACAAACTCAGAAAAACGTGCACACACACACACACTCACCCAGAAGAAAACCACACTCACCCAGAAAAAACCACACTCAGAAAAACACACACAAACCCAGAAAACACACACTGACACACAACACACACTCACCCAGAAAAAACCACACACCGAAAAACACACACACACCCCGAAAACACACACACTCACACACACACAAACACACAGAAAGCACATACACTCACACACTCACACACACAGAAATCACACTCACACACACACTCACCCCGAAAACACACACTCACACAAACTCACACAGAAAAAACCACACGCAGAAAAACACACACACACCCCGAAAACACACACTCACACACACACATTCACCCCAAAAACACACACACTCAGACACACACAAACACACAGAAAACACACACTCACACACACACTCACTCAGAAAAAACCACACTCAGAAAAACACACACTCACACCGAAAAAACACACACTCACACACACACAAACACACAGAAAAAACCACACTCACTCACCCAGAAAAAACCACACTCAGAAAAACACACACACTCACCCACACACTCACCCAGAAAAAACCACACACACCCAGAAAAAACGACACTCAGAAAAACACACACACACCCCGAAAACACACACTCACACACACACTCACCCCAAAAACACACACACTCACACACACACAAACACACAGAAAACACACACACTCACCCTGAAAAAAACACACTCAGAAAAACACACACTCGCACACACACAAACACACAGATAAGACACACTAACACACACACACTCACCCAGAAAAAAACACAATCAGAAAAACACACACACACCCCGAAAACACACTCAATCACACACTCACACACACACTCACTCGGCCAGATAAAAAACACACTCAGAAATACACACACTCACACACACACAAACACACACACTCACTCAGAAAAAACCACACTCAGTAAAACACACACACACCCTGAAAACACACACTCACACACACGCACTCACCCAGAAAACACACAGGCTCACTCAGAAAAAACCACACTCAGAAAAATACACACACACCCCGAAAACACACACTCACACACATACAAACACACACACTCACTCAGAAAAAACCATACTCAGAAAAACACACACACACACCGAAAACACACATTCACACACACACACTCACCCACAAACACACAGAAAACACACACACTCACCCAGAAAAAACCACACACAGAAAAACACACACACTCACCCAGAAAAAACACACTCAGAAAAGCACACACTCACACACAAACACACACTCATACACACACACTCACCCAGAAAACACACACTCACACACAAACACACCCTCACACACACACCCACCCCGAAAACACACAGTCACACACACACAAACACACACACTCACCCAGAAAATACACACTCAGAAAAACACACACTCACTCCGAAAACACACACACCCCGAAAACACACACTCACACACACACAAACACACAGAAAACACACACACACACCCTGAAAAAAACACACTCAGAAAAACGCACACACACACAAACACACAGAAAACACACACTCACACACACACAAACTCACCCAGAAAAAACCACACTCAGAAAAACACACACACACCCCGAAAACACAGTCACACAAACACTCACTCACCCAGAAAAAAAACACACTCAGAAAAACACACACTCACACACACACAAACATACATACTCACTCGGTAAAAACCACACTCAGTAAAACACACACACACCCCGAAAACACACACTCACACACACACACTCACCCAGAAAACACACAAACTCACCCAGAAAAAACCACACTCAGAAAAACACACACACCCCGAAAGCACACACTCACACACACACAAACACACACACTCACTCAGAAAAAACCACACTCAGAAAAACACAAACACACCCCAAAAACACACACTCACACACACATAAACACACACACTCATTCAGAAAAAACCACACTCAGGAAAACACACACACACCCAGAAAACACACACTCACACACAAACACACACTCACACACACACTCACCCCGAAAACACACACTCGCACACACACTAACACACACACTCACCCAGAAAAACACACTCAGAAAAACACACACTCACTCCGAAAACACACACAGCCCGAAAACCCACACTCACACGCACACACAAACACACACACTCACCTAGAAAAAATCACACTCAGAAAAAAACACACCCCGAAAACACACACACACACACAATCAAACACACACACTCACCCAGAAAAAACAAACTCAGAAAAACACACACTCACACACACACACACAAACAAACTCACACACACAGACTCACCCATAAAATACACACTCAGAAAATCACACACGCACCCCGAAAACACACACACTCACACACACACACACCCAGAAAATACACACTCAGAAATCACACACACTCACACACACACACTCACCCAGAAAACACACACTCAGAAAAACACACACTCACACACACACACTCACCCAGAAAACACACACTCACACACACACAAATACACACACTCACCCAGAAAAAACATACACACCCCGAAAACACACACTCACACACACACAAACACACACACTCACCCAGAAAACACACACTCAGAAAAACACACTCACACACACACACTCACTCAGATAACACAACTCAGAAAAACACACACTCACACACACACAAACACACACACTCACCCAGAAAAAATCACACACAGAAAAACACACACACACACACTCACCCAGAAAAAACACACTCACACACACACAAACACACACTCTCACCCGGAAAAAACCACACTCAGAGAAACACACTCTCACGCACACACACACGCACACACACACAAACACACTCACACACGTACTCTCACCCCCAAAATACACACTCAGAAAAACACACACACACCCCAAAAACACACACACTCACACACAAACAGACCCAGAAAATACACACTCAGAAAAACACACACACACCCCGAAAACACACACTCACACACAAACACACTCTCACCCAGAAAAAACCACACTCAGAAAAACACACACACACACCGAAAACACACACACTCACACACACACAAACACCCAGAAAACACACACACTCACACACACAGAAAACACACACACACACTCACACACACACTCACCCCGGAAACACACACTCACAAACACACAAACACACACACTTACCCAGAAAACACACACTCAGAAAAACATACACTCACACACACACCCTCACCCAGAAAACACACACTCAGAATAACACACACTCACACACACACACACACACACTCACCCCGAAATAACACACTCACACACACACACACTCACCCAGAAAAACCACACTCAGAAAAACACACACACCCACACACACACAAACACACAGAAAACACACTCACTCAAACTCACCCAGAAAACACAAACTCAGAAAAACGTGCACACACACACACACTCACCCAGAAGAAAACCACACTCACCCAGAAAAAACCACACTCAGAAAAACACACACAAACCCAGAAAACACACACTGACACACAACACACACTCACCCAGAAAAAACCACACACCGAAAAACACACACACACCCCGAAAACACACACACTCACACACACACAAACACACAGAAAGCACATACACTCACACACTCACACACACAGAAATCACACTCACACACACACTCACCCCGAAAACACACACTCACACAAACTCACACAGAAAAAACCACACGCAGAAAAACACACACACACCCCGAAAACACACACTCACACACACACATTCACCCCAAAAACACACACACTCAGACACACACAAACACACAGAAAACACACACTCACACACACACTCACTCAGAAAAAACCACACTCAGAAAAACACACACTCACACCGAAAAAACACACACTCACACACACACAAACACACAGAAAAAACCACACTCACTCACCCAGAAAAAACCACACTCAGAAAAACACACACACTCACCCACACACTCACCCAGAAAAAACCACACACACCCAGAAAAAACGACACTCAGAAAAACACACACACACCCCGAAAACACACACTCACACACACACTCACCCCAAAAACACACACACTCACACACACACAAACACACAGAAAACACACACACTCACCCTGAAAAAAACACACTCAGAAAAACACACACTCGCACACACACAAACACACAGATAAGACACACTAACACACACACACTCACCCAGAAAAAAACACAATCAGAAAAACACACACACACCCCGAAAACACACTCAATCACACACTCACACACACACTCACTCGGCCAGATAAAAAACACACTCAGAAATACACACACTCACACACACACAAACACACACACTCACTCAGAAAAAACCACACTCAGTAAAACACACACACACCCTGAAAACACACACTCACACACACGCACTCACCCAGAAAACACACAGGCTCACTCAGAAAAAACCACACTCAGAAAAATACACACACACCCCGAAAACACACACTCACACACATACAAACACACACACTCACTCAGAAAAAACCATACTCAGAAAAACACACACACACACCGAAAACACACATTCACACACACACACTCACCCACAAACACACAGAAAACACACACACTCACCCAGAAAAAACCACACACAGAAAAACACACACACTCACCCAGAAAAAACACACTCAGAAAAGCACACACTCACACACAAACACACACTCATACACACACACTCACCCAGAAAACACACACTCACACACAAACACACCCTCACACACACACCCACCCCGAAAACACACAGTCACACACACACAAACACACACACTCACCCAGAAAATACACACTCAGAAAAACACACACTCACTCCGAAAACACACACACCCCGAAAACACACACTCACACACACACAAACACACAGAAAACACACACACACACCCTGAAAAAAACACACTCAGAAAAACGCACACACACACAAACACACAGAAAACACACACTCACACACACACAAACTCACCCAGAAAAAACCACACTCAGAAAAACACACACACACCCCGAAAACACAGTCACACAAACACTCACTCACCCAGAAAAAAACCACACTCAGAAAAACACACACTCACACACACACAAACATACATACTCACTCGGTAAAAACCACACTCAGTAAAACACACACACACCCCGAAAACACACACTCACACACACACACTCACCCAGAAAACACACAAACTCACCCAGAAAAAACCACACTCAGAAAAACACACACACCCCGAAAGCACACACTCACACACACACAAACACACACACTCACTCAGAAAAAACCACACTCAGAAAAACACAAACACACCCCAAAAACACACACTCACACACACATAAACACACACACTCATTCAGAAAAAACCACACTCAGGAAAACACACACACACCCAGAAAACACACACTCACACACAAACACACACTCACACACACACTCACCCCGAAAACACACACTCGCACACACACTAACACACACACTCACCCAGAAAAACACACTCAGAAAAACACACACTCACTCCGAAAACACACACAGCCCGAAAACACACACTCACACGCACACACAAACACACACACTCACCTAGAAAAAATCACACTCAGAAAAAAACACACCCCGAAAACACACACACACACACAATCAAACACACACACTCACCCAGAAAAAACAAACTCAGAAAAACACACACTCACACACACACACACAAACAAACTCACACACACAGACTCACCCATAAAATACACACTCAGAAAATCACACACGCACCCCGAAAACACACACACTCACACACACACACACCCAGAAAATACACACTCAGAAATCACACACACTCACACACACACACTCACCCAGAAAACACACACTCAGAAAAACACACACTCACACACACACACTCACCCAGAAAACACACACTCACACACACACAAATACACACACTCACCCAGAAAAAACATACACACCCCGAAAACACACACTCACACACACACAAACACACACACTCACCCAGAAAACACACACTCAGAAAAACACACTCACACACACACACTCACTCAGATAACACAACTCAGAAAAACACACACTCACACACACACAAACACACACACTCACCCAGAAAAAATCACACACAGAAAAACACACACACACACACTCACCCAGAAAAAACACACTCACACACACACAAACACACACTCTCACCCGGAAAAAACCACACTCAGAGAAACACACTCTCACGCACACACACACGCACACACACACAAACACACTCACACACGTACTCTCACCCCCAAAATACACACTCAGAAAAACACACACACACCCCAAAAACACACACACTCACACACAAACAGACCCAGAAAATACACACTCAGAAAAACACACACACACCCCGAAAACACACACTCACACACAAACACACTCTCACCCAGAAAAAACCACACTCAGAAAAACACACACACACCCCGAAAACACACACACTCACACACACACAAACAGAAAGAAAACACACACACTCACACACTCACACACAGAAAACACACACACACACACACACACACACACTCACCCCGAAAACGCACACTCACACACACACACACACTCACCCGGAAAAAACCACACTCAGAGAAACACACACTCACACACACACACACACACACTCACCCATAAAAAACACACTCACACACACACACACACAAACACACAGAAAACACACTCACTCACACTCACCCAGAAAACACACACTCAGAAAAACACACACACACACACACTCTACCAGAAAACACACACTCAGAAAATCGCGCAGTCATTCCAATAACACACACTCACACACACACAAACACACAGAAAACACACACACTCACCCAGAAAAAACCACAAACAGAAAAACACACACTCACACACACACTCACCCAGAAAAAACACACACTCAGAAAAGCACACACTCACATACAAACACACACTCATACACACACACTCTCCCAGAAAACACACACTCACACACAAACGCACACTCACACACACACACCTCCCGAAAACACCCTCCCACACACACACAAACACACACACTCACCCAGAAATAATCATACTCAGAAAAACACACACACACCCCGAAAACACCCACTCACACACACACAAACACATGCACTCACCCAGAAAATACACACTCAGAAAAACACACACACCCCCTGAAAACACACACACACACACACACACACACAAACACACTCACACACACACATTCACCCAGAAAATACGCACTCAGAAAAACACACATACACCCCGAAAACACACACTCACACACACACACACCCAGAAAATACACACTCAGAAATCACACACACTCACAAACACACACTCACCCAGAAAACGCACACTCAGAAAAACACACACTCACACACACACACTCACCCAGAAAACACACACTCACACACACACAAATACACACACTCACCTAGAAAAAATAACACTCAGAAAAAAACACACACCCCGAAAACACACACCCACACACAATCAAACACACACACTCACCCAGAAAAAACAAACTCAGAAAAACACACACTCACACACACACACACACAAACAAACTCACACACACAGACTCACCCATAAAATACACACTCAGAAAATCACACACACACCCCGAAAACACACACTCACACACACACACACACCCAGAAAACACACACTCAGAAATCACACACACTCACACACACACACTCACCCAGAAAACACACACTCAGAAAAACACACACTCACACACTCACCCAGAAAACACACACTCACACACACACAAATACACACACTCACCCAGAAAAAACATACACACCCCGAAAACACACACTCACACACACACAAACACACACACTCACCCAGAAAACACACACTCAGAAAAACACACTCACACACACACACTCACTCAGATAACACAACTCAGAAAAACACACACTCACACACACACAAACACACACACTCACCCAGAAAAAATCACACACAGAAAAACACACACACACACACTCACCCAGAAAAAACACACTCACACACACACAAACACACACTCTCACCCGGAAAAAACCACACTCAGAGAAACACACTCTCACGCACACACACACGCACACACACACAAACACACTCACACACATACACTCACCCCCAAAATACACACTCAGAAAAACACTCACACACCCCAAAAACACACACACTCACACACAAACAGACCCAGAAAATACACACTCAGAAAAACACACACACACCCCGAAAACACACACTCACACACAAACACACTCTCACCCAGAAAAAACCACACTCAGAAAAACACACACACACCCCGAAAACACACACACTCACACACACACAAACAGAAAGAAAACACACACACTCACACACTCACACACAGAAAACACACACACACACACACACACACTCACCCCGAAAACACACAGTCACACACAAACGCACACTCACACACACACACCTCCCGAAAACACCCTCCCACACACACACAAACACACACACTCACCCAGAAATAATCATACTCAGAAAAACACACACACACCCCGAAAACACCCACTCACACACACACAAACACATGCACTCACCCAGAAAATACACACTCAGAAAAACACACACACCCCCTGAAAACACACACACACACACACACACACAAACACACTCACACACACACACTCACCCAGAAAATACGCACTCAGAAAAACACACACACACCCCGAAAACACACACTCACACACACACACACACTCACCCAGAAAAAACCACACTCAGAAAAACACACACACACACCGAAAACACACACACTCACACACACACAAACACCCAGAAAACACACACACTCACACACACAGAAAACACACACACACACTCACACACACACTCACCCCGGAAACACACACTCACAAACACACAAACACACACACTTACCCAGAAAACACACACTCAGAAAAACATACACTCACACACACACCCTCACCCAGAAAACACACACTCAGAATAACACACACTCACACACACACACACACACACACACACACACTCACCCCGAAATAACACACACACACACACACACTCACCCAGAAAAACCACACTCAGAAAAACACACACACCCACACACACACAAACACACAGAAAACACACTCACTCAAACTCACCCAGAAAACACAAACTCAGAAAAACGTGCACACACACACACACTCACCCAGAAGAAAACCACACTCACCCAGAAAAAACCACACTCAGAAAAACACACACAAATCCAGAAAACACACACTGACACACAACACACACTCACCCAGAAAAAACCACACACCGAAAAACACACACACACCCCGAAAACACACACACTCACACACACACAAACACACAGAAAGCACATACACTCACACACTCACACACACAGAAATCACACTCACACACACACTCACCCCGAAAACACACACTCACACAAACTCACACAGAAAAAACCACACGCAGAAAAACACACACACACCCCGAAAACACACACTCACACACACACATTCACCCCAAAAACACACACACTCAGACACACACAAACACACAGAAAACACACACTCACACACACACTCACTCAGAAAAAACCACACTCAGAAAAACACACACTCACACCGAAAAAACACACACTCACACACACACAAACACACAGAAAAAACCACACTAACTCACCCAGAAAAAACCACACTCAGAAAAACACACACACTCACCCACACACTCACCCAGAAAAAACCACACACACCCAGAAAAAACGACACTCAGAAAAACACACACACACCCCGAAAACACACACTCACACACACACTCACCCCAAAAACACACACACAAACACACAGAAAACACACACACTCACCCTGAAAAAAACACACTCAGAAAAACACACACTCGCACACACACAAACACACAGATAAGACACACTAACACACACACACTCACCCAGAAAAAAACACAATCAGAAAAACACACACACACCCCGAAAACACACTCAATCACACACTCACACACACACTCACTCGGCCAGATAAAAAACACACTCAGAAATACACACACTCACACACACACAAACACACACACTCACTCAGAAAAAACCACACTCAGTAAAACACACACACACCCCGAAAACACACACTCACACACACGCACTCACCCAGAAAACACACAGGCTCACTCAGAAAAAACCACACTCAGAAAAATACACACACACCCCGAAAACACACACTCACACACATACAAACACACACACTCACTCAGAAAAAACCATACTCAGAAAAACACACACACACACCGAAAACACACATTCACACACACACACTCACCCACAAACACACAGAAAACACACACACTCACCCAGAAAAAACCACACACAGAAAAACACACACACTCACCCAGAAAAAACACACTCAGAAAAGCACACACTCACACACAAACACACACTCATACACACACACTCACCCAGAAAACACACACTCACACACAAACACACCCTCACACACACATCCACCCCGAAAACACACAGTCACACACACACAAACACACACACTCACCCAGAAAATACACACTCAGAAAAACACACACTCACACACACACAAACATACATACTCACTCGGTAAAAACCACACTCAGTAAAACACACACACACCCCAAAAACACACACTCACACACTCAACCAGAAAACACACAAACTCACCCAGAAAAAACCACACTCAGAAAAACACACACACCCCGAAAGCACACACTCACACACACACAAACACACACACTCACTCAGAAAAAACCACACTCAGAAAAGCACAAACACACCCCAAAAACACACACTCACACACACATAAACACACACACTCATTCAGAAAAAACCACACTCAGGAAAACACACACACACCCAGAAAACACACACTCACACACAAACACACACTCACACACACACTCACCCCGAAAACACACACTCGCACACACACTAACACACACACTCACCCAGAAAAACACACTCAGAAAAACACACACTCACTCCGAAAACACACACAGCCCGAAAACACACACTCACACGCACACACACAAACACACTCACACACACACACTCACTCAGATAACACAACTCAGAAAAACACACACTCACACACACACAAACACACACACTCACCCAGAAAAAATCACACACAGAAAAACACACACACACACACTCACCCAGAAAAAACACACTCACACACACACAAACACACACTCTCACCCGGAAAAAACCACACTCAGAGAAACACACTCTCACGCACACACACGCACACACACACAAACACACTCACACACGTACTCTCACCCCCAAAATACACACTCAGAAAAACACACACACACCCCAAAAACACACACACTCACACACAAACAGACCCAGAAAATACACACTCAGAAAAACACACACACACCCCGAAAACACACACTCACACACACACACACACACTCACCCAGAAAAAACCACACACCGAAAAACACACACACACACCGAAAACACACACACTCACACACACACAAACACCCAGAAAACACACACTCACAAACACACAAACACACACACTTACCCAGAAAACACACACTCAGAAAAACATACACTCACACACACACCCTCACCCAGAAAACACACACTCAGAATAACACACACTCACACACACACACACACACACACACACACTCACCCCGAAATAACACACTCACACACACACACACTCACCCAGAAAAACCACACTCAGAAAAACACACACACCCACACACACACAAACACACAGAAAACACACTCACTCAAACTCACCCAGAAAACACAAACTCAGAAAAACGTGCACACACACACACACACTCACCCAGAAGAAAACCACACTCACCCAGAAAAAACCACACTCAGAAAAACACACACAAATCCAGAAAACACACACTGACACACAACACACACTCACCCAGAAAAAACCACACACCGAAAAACACACACACACCCCGAAAACACACACACTCACACACACACAAACACACAGAAAGCACATACACTCACACACTCACACACACAGAAATCACACTCACACACACACTCACCCCGAAAACACACACTCACACAAACTCACACAGAAAAAACCACACGCAGAAAAACACACACACACCCCGAAAACACACACTCACACACACACATTCACCCCAAAAACACACACACTCAGACACACACAAACACACAGAAAACACACACTCACACACACACTCACTCAGAAAAAACCACACTCAGAAAAACACACACACACCCCGAACACACACACTCACACACAAACACACTCTCACCCAGAAAAAACCACACTCAGAAAAACACACACACTCACCCACACACTCACCCAGAAAAAACCACACACACCCAGAAAAAACGACACTCAGAAAAACACACACACACCCCGAAAACACACACTCACACACACACTCACCCCAAAAACACACACACTCACACACACACAAACACACAGAAAACACACACACTCACCCTGAAAAAAACACACTCAGAAAAACACACACTCGCACACACACAAACACACAGATAAGACACACTAACACACACACACTCACCCAGAAAAAAACACAATCAGAAAAACACACACACACCCCGAAAACACACTCAATCACACACTCACACACACACTCACTCGGCCAGATAAAAAACACACTCAGAAATACACACACTCACACACACACAAACACACACACTCACTCAGAAAAAACCACACTCAGTAAAACACACACACACCCCGAAAACACACACTCACACACACGCACTCACCCAGAAAACACACAGGCTCACTCAGAAAAAACCACACTCAGAAAAATACACACACACCCCGAAAACACACACTCACACACATACAAACACACACACTCACTCAGAAAAAACCATACTCAGAAAAACACACACACACACCGAAAACACACATTCACACACACACACTCACCCACAAACACACAGAAAACACACACACTCACCCAGAAAAAACCACACACAGAAAAACACACACACTCACCCAGAAAAAACACACTCAGAAAAGCACACACTCACACACAAACACACACTCATACACACACACTCACCCAGAAAACACACACTCACACACAAACACACCCTCACACACACACCCACCCCGAAAACACACAGTCACACACACACAAACACACACACTCACCCAGAAAATACACACTCAGAAAAACACACACTCACTCCGAAAACACACACACCCCGAAAACACACACTCACACACACACAAACACACAGAAAACACACACACACACCCTGAAAAAAACACACTCAGAAAAACGCACACACACACAAACACACAGAAAACACACACTCACACACACACAAACTCACCCAGAAAAAACCACACTCAGAAAAACACACACACACCCCGAAAACACAGTCACACAAACACTCACTCACCCAGAAAAAAACCACACTCAGAAAAACACACACTCACACATACACAAACATACATACTCACTCGGTAAAAACCACACTCAGTAAAACACACACACACCCCGAAAACACACACTCACACACACACACTCACCCAGAAAACACACAAACTCACCCAGAAAAAACCACACTCAGAAAAACACACACACCCCGAAAGCACACACTCACACACACACAAACACACACACTCACTCAGAAAAAACCACACTCAGAAAAACACAAACACACCCCAAAAACACACACTCACACACACATAAACACACACACTCATTCAGAAAAAACCACACTCAGGAAAACACACACACACCCAGAAAACACACACTCACACACAAACACACACTCACACACACACTCACCCCGAAAACATACACTCGCACACACACTAACACACACACTCACCCAGAAAAACACACTCAGAAAAACACACACTCACTCCGAAAACACACACAGCCCGAAAACACACACTCACACACACACACAAACACACACACTCACCTAGAAAAAATCACACTCAGAAAAAAACACACCCCGAAAACACACACACACACACAATCAAACACACACACTCACCCAGAAAAAACAAACTCAGAAAAACACACACTCACACACACACACACACAAACAAACTCACACACACAGACTCACCCATAAAATACACACTCAGAAAATCACACACACACCCCGAAAACACACACACTCACACACACACACACCCAGAAAATACACACTCAGAAATCACACACACTCACACACACACACTCACCCAGAAAACACACACTCAGAAAAACACACACTCACACACACACACTCACCCAGAAAACACACACTCACACACACACAAATACACACACTCACCCAGAAAAAACATACACACCCCGAAAACACACACTCACACACACACAAACACACACACTCACCCAGAAAACACACACTCAGAAAAACACACACTCACACACACACAAACACACACACTCACCCAGAAAAAAGCACACACAGAAAAACACACACACTCACACTCACCCAGAAAAAACACACACACACACACACAAACACACACTCTCACCCGGAAAAAACCACACTCAGAGAAACACACTCTCACGCACACACACACGCACACACACACAAACACACTCACACACGTACTCTCACCCCCAAAATACACACTCAGAAAAACACACACACACCCCAAAAACACACACACTCACACACAAACAGACCCAGAAAATACACACTCAGAAAAACACACACACACCCCGAAAACACACACTCACACACAAACACACTCTCACCCAGAAAAAACCACACTCAGAAAAACACACACACACCCCGAAAACACACACACTCACACACACACAAACAGAAAGAAAACACACACACTCACACACTCACACACAGAAAACACACACACACACACACACACTCACCCCGAAAACGCACACTCACACACACACACACTCACCCAGAAAAAAACACACTCAGAAAAACACACACTCACACCGAAAAAACACACACTCACACACACACAAACACACAGAAAAAACCACACTCACTCACCCAGAAAAAACCACACTCAGAAAAACACACACACACCCCAAAAACATACACTCACACACACACACTCACCCCAAAAACACACACACACTCACACACACACAAACACACAGAAAACACACACACTCAACAAGAAAAAAACACACTCAGAAAAACAGACACACACCCCGAAAACACACACACACACACACACAAACACACAGAAAACACACACACTCACCCTGAACAAAACACACTCAGAAAAACACACACTACCTCACACACAAACACACAGAAAACATACACTCACACACACACACTCACACAGAAAAATCCACATTCAGAAAAACACACACACATTCCGAAAACACACTCACTCGCAGACTCACACACACACTCACTCACCCAGAAAAAAACCACACTCAGAAAAACACACACTCACACACACACAAACACACACACTCACTCAGAAAAAACCACACTCAGTAAAACACACACACACCCCGAAAACACACACTCACACACACACTCACCCAGAAAATACACACACTCACCCAGAAAAAACCACACTCAGAAAAACACACACACACCCCGAAAACACACACTCACCCAGAAAACATACACTCACACGCACACTCACCCCGAAAACACACAGTCACACACACACAAACACACACACTCACCCAGAAAAAATACACTCAGAAAAACACACACTCACTCCGAAAACACACACACCCCGAAAACACACACTCGCACACAAACACAAACACTCACACCGAAAGAACACACACATACAAACACATAGAAAAAACCACACTCACTGAACCAGAAAGAACCATACTCAGGAAAACACACACACACCTCGAAAACACACACACACACACACACACACCCTGAAAACACACACACACACACACACACACAAACAAACACACAGAAAACACACACAAACACACAGAAAACACACACAAACACACAGAAAATACCACACTCAGACAAACACACACACACCCCGAAAACACACACTCACACACACACACTCACCCCAAAAACACACACACTCACACACACACACACACCCCAAAAACACACACACACACAAACACACCCAGATAATACACACTCAGAAAAACACACACACACCCCAAAAACACACACTCACACACACACACACTCACCCAGAAAAACCAACATTCAGAAAAACAGACACACACCCCGAAAACACACACTCACACACACACAAACACACAGAAAACACACACTCACACACACAGAAAACACACACACACACTCATCCAGAAAAAAACACACTCAGAAAAACACACACTCACCCCAAAAACACACACTCACACACACACACACTCACCCAGAAAAACCCACATTCAGAAAAACAGACACACACCCCGAAAACACACACACTCACACACTCACCCCGAAAACACAAAGTCACACACACACAATCACACAGGAAAAACCACACTCACTCACCCAGAACAAACCACACTCCGAAAAACACCCACACACATCGAAAATACACACACTCACACACACACACTCACCCCAAAAACACACACACTCACACACACACACACACACACCCCAAAAACACACACACACACAAACACACCCAGATAATACACACTCAGAAAAACACACACACACCCCAAAAACACACACTCACACACACACACACTCACCCAGAAAAACCCACATTCAGAAAAACAGACACACACCCCGAAAACACACACACTCACACACACACACACCCAGAAAATACACACTTAGAAATCACACACACTCACACACACACACTCACCCAGAAAACACACACTCAGAAAAACACACACTCACACACACACACTCACCCAGAAAACACACACTCACACACACACAAACACACACACTCACCCAGAAAAAACATACACACCCCGAAAACACACACTTACACACACACAAACACACACACTCACCCAGAAAACACACACTCAGAAAAACACACTCACACACACACACTCACTCAAATAACACAACTCAGAAAAACACACACTCACACACACACACACCCACACTCACCCAGAAAAAACACACTCACACACACACCCATAAAAAACCACACTCAGAAAAACGCACACACACACACACAAACACACAGAAAACACACCCACTCACACACACACAAACAGAAAGAAAACACACACACTCACACACAGAAAACACACACACACACACAAACACCCCGAAAACGCACACTCACACACACACACACTCATCCAGAAAAAAACACACTCAGAAAAACACACACTCACACCGAAAAAACACACACTCACACACACACAAACACACAGAAAAAACCACACTCACTCACCCAAAAAAAAACAACACTCAGAAAAACACACACACACCCCAAAAACATACACTCACACACACACACACTCACCCAGAAAAACCCACATTCAGAAAAACAGACACACACCCCGAAAACACACACACTCACACACACACAAACACACAGAAAACACACACACTCACACACACAGAAAACACACACACACACTCATCCAGAAAAAAACACACTCAGACAAACACACACTCACCCCGAAAACACACAGTCACACACACACAAACACACAGGAAAAACCACACTCACTCACCCAGAACAAACCACACTCCGAAAAACACCCACACACATCGAAAATACACACACTCACACACACACACTCACACCAAAAACACACACACTCACACACACACACACACACCCCAAAAACACACACACACACAAACACACCCAGATAATACACACTCAGAAAAACACACACACACCCCAAAAACACACACTCACACACACACACACTCACCCAGAAAAACCCACATTCAGAAAAACAGACACACACCCCGAAAACACACACACTCACACACACACAAACACACAGAAAACACACACACTCACACACACAGAAAACACACACACACACTCATCCAGAAAAAAACACACTCAGAAAAACACACACTCACCCCGAAAACACACAGTCACACACACTCAAACACACAGGAAAAACCACACTCACTCACCCAGAACAAACCACACTCCGAAAAACACCCGCACACATCGAAAATACACACACTCACTCACACACACTCACCCCAAAAACACACACACTCACACACACACACACACACACCCCAAAAACACACACACACACAAACACACCCAGATAATACACACTCAGAAAAACACACACACACCCCAAAAACACACACTCACACACACACACACTCACCCAGAAAAACCCACATTCAGAAAAACAGACACACACCCCGAAAACACACACACTCACACACACACAAACACACAGAAAACACACACACTCACACACACAGAAAACACACACACACACTCATCCAGAAAAAAACACACTCAGACAAACACACACTCACCCCGAAAACACACACTCACACACACACAAACACACAGGAAAAACCACACTCACTCACCCAGAACAAACCACACTCCGAAAAACACCCACACACATCGAAAATACACACACACACACACACACACACTCACCCCAAAAACACACACACTCACACACACACACACACACCCCAAAAACACACACACACACAAACACACCCAGATAATACACACTCAGAAAAACACACACACACCCCAAAAACACACACTCACACACACACACACTCACCCAGAAAAACCCACATTCAGAAAAACAGACACACACCCCGAAAACACACACACTCACACACACACAAACACACAGAAAACACACACACTCACACACACAGAAAACACACACACACACTCATCCAGAAAAAAACACACTCAGACAAACACACACTCACCCCGAAAACACACACTCACACACACACAATCACACAGGAAAAACCACACTCACTCACCCAGAACAAACCACACTCTGAAAAACACCCACACACATCGAAAATACACACACTCACACACACACACTCACCCCAAAAACACACACACTCACACACACACACACACACACCCCAAAAACACACACACACACAAACACACCCAGATAATACACGCTCAGAAAAACACACACACACCCCAAAAACACACACTCACACACACACACACTCACCCAGAAAAACCCACATTCAGAAAAACAGACACACACCCCGAAAACACACACACTCACACACACACACACCCAGAAAATACACACTTAGAAATCACACACACTCACACACACACACTCACCCAGAAAACACACACTCAGAAAAACACACACTCACACACACACACTCACCCAGAAAACACACACTCACACACACACAAACACACACACTCACCCAGAAAAAACATACACACCCCGAAAACACACACTTACACACACACAAACACACACACTCACCCAGAAAACACACACTCAGAAAAACACACTCACACACACACACTCACTCAAATAACACAACTCAGAAAAACACACACTCACACACACACCCACACTCACCCAGAAAAAACACACTCACACACACACCCATAAAAAACCACACTCAGAAAAACGCACACACACACACACAAACACACAGAAAACACACCCACTCACACTCAGCCAGAAAACACACAGTCAGAAAAACACACGCTCACACACACACACACACACACACTCACCCAGAAAAAACACACTCACACACACACACCCATAAAAAACCACACTGAGAAAAACGCACACACACACACACACACACTCACCCAGAAAAAACACACTCACACACACACACACACACACACACACCCAAAAAAATCACACTCAGAATAGCACACACACACTCACACAAACACACACACTCACACACAAACACACCCAGAAAATACACACTCAGAAAAACACACACACACCCCGAAAACACACACTCACACACACACACTCACACAGAAAAAACCACACTCAGAAAAACACACACACACCCCGAAAACACACACTCACACACACACAAACACACAGAAAACACACACACTCACACACACCCAAAACACACACACACTCACCCATAAAAAACCACACTCAGAATAACGAACACACACACACAAACACAAAGAAAACACACTCACTCACACTCACCCAGAAAACACACACTCAGAAAAACACACACACACATACACACACTCACCCAGAAAACACACACTCAGGAAAATACACACTCACACACACACAAACACACAGCAAACACACACACTCACCCAGAAAAAATCACACACAGAAAAACACACACACACACACTCACCCAGAAAAAACACACTCACACACACACAAACACACACTCTCACCCGGAAAAAACCACACTCAGAGAAACACACTCTCACGCACACACACACGCACACACACACAAACACACTCACACACGTACTCTCACCCCCAAAATACACACTCAGAAAAACACACACACACCCCAAAAACACACACACTCACACACAAACAGACCCAGAAAATACACACTCAGAAAAACACACACACACCCCGAAAACACACACTCACACACACACAAACACACAGGAAAAACCACACTCACTCACCCAGAACAAACCACACTCCGAAAAACACCCACACACATCGAAAATACACACACTCACACACACACACTCACCCCGAAAACGCACAATCACACACACACACACACTCATCCAGAAAAAAACACACTCAGAAAAACACACACTCACACCGAAAAAACACACACTCACACACACACAAACACACAGAAAAAACCACACTCACTCACCCAGAAAAAACCACACTCAGAAAAACACACACACTCCCCAAAAACATACACTCACACACACACACTCACCACAAAAACACACACACACTCACACACACACAAACACACAGAAAACACACACAAACACACAGAAAACACACACAAACACACAGAAAATACCACACTCAGACAAACACACACACACCCCGAAAACACACACTCACACACACACACACACACACACCCCAAAAACACACACACACACAAACACACCCAGATAATACACACTCAGAAAAACACACACACACCCCAAAAACACACACTCACACACACACACACTCACCCAGAAAAACCCACATTCAGAAAAACAGACACACACCCCGAAAACACACACACTCACACACACACAAACACACAGAAAACACACACACTCACACACACAGAAAACACACAAACACACTCATCCAGAAAAAAACACACTCAGACAAACACACACTCACCCCGAAAACACACACTCACACACACACAAACACACAGGAAAAACCACACTCACTCACCCAGAACAAACCACACTCCGAAAAACACCCACACACATCGAAAATACACACACTCACACACACACACTCACCCCAAAAACACACACACTCACACACACACACACACACACCCCAAAAACACACACACACACAAACACACCCAGATAATACACACTCAGAAAAACACACACACACCCCAAAAACACACACTCACACACACACACACTCACCCAGAAAAACCCACATTCAGAAAAACAGACACACACCCCGAAAACACACACACTCACACACACACAAACACACAGAAAACACACACACTCACACACACAGAAAACACACACACACACTCATCCAGAAAAAAACACACTCAGAAAAACACACACTCACCCCGAAAACACACAGTCACACACACTCAAACACACAGGAAAAACCACACTCACTCACCCAGAACAAACCACACTCCGAAAAACACCCACACACATCAAAAATACACACACACACACACACACACTCACCCCAAAAACACACACACTCACACACACACACACACACACACCCCAAAAACACACACACACACAAACACACCCAGATAATACACACTCAGAAAAACACACACACACCCCAAAAACACACACTCACACACACACAAACACACAGAAAACACACACACTCACACACACAGAAAACACACACACGCACTCATCCAGAAAAAAACACACTCAGACAAACACACACTCACCCCGAAAACACAAAGTCACACACACACAATCACACAGGAAAAACCACACTCACTCACCCAGAACAAACCACACTCCGAAAAACACCCACACACATCGAAAATACACACACTCACACACACACACTCACCCCAAAAACGCACACACTCACACACACACACACACACCCCAAAAACACACACACACACAAACACACCCAGATAATACACGCTCAGAAAAACACACACACACCCCAAAAACACACACTCACACACACACACACTCACCCAGAAAAACCCACATTCAGAAAAACAGACACACACCCCGAAAACACACACACTCACACACACACACCCAGAAAATACACACTTAGAAATCACACACACTCACACACACACACTCACCCAGAAAACACACACTCAGAAAAACACACACTCACACACACACACTCACCCCGAAAACACACACTTACACACACACAAACACACACACTCACCCAGAAAACACACACTCAGAAAAACACACTCACACACACACACTCACTCAAATAACACAACTCAGAAAAACACACACTCACACACACACACACCCACACTCACCCAGAAAAAACACACTCACACACACACCCATAAAAAACCACACTCAGAAAAACGCACACACACACACACAAACACACAGAAAACACACCCACTCACACTCAGCCAGAAAAAACACAGTCAGAAAAACACACGCTCACACACACACACACACACACACTCACCCAGAAAAAACACACTCACACACACACACCCATATAAAACCACACTGAGAAAAATGCACACACACACACACACACACTCACCCAGAAAAAACACACTCACACACACACACACACACACACACACCCCCATAAAAAATCACACTCAGAATAGCACACACACACTCACACAAACACACACACTCACACACAAACAGACCCAAAAAATACACACTCAGAAAAACACACACACACCCCGAAAACACACACTCACACACACACAAACACACAGGAAAAACCACACTCACTCACCCAGAACAAACCACACTCCGAAAAACACCCACACACATCGAAAATACACACACTCACACACACACACTCACCCCAAAAACACACACACTCACACACACACACACCCCAAAAACACACACACACACAAACACACCCAGATAATACACACTCAGAAAAACACACACACACCCCAAAATCACACACTCACACACACACACACTCACCCAGAAAAACCCACATTCAGAAAAACAGACACACACCCCGAAAACACACACACTCACACACACACAAACACACAGAAAACACACACACTCACACACACAGAAAACACACACACACACTCATCCAGAAAAAAACACACTCAGACAAACACACACTCACCCCGAAAACACACAGTCACACACACACAAACACACAGGAAAAACCACACTCACTCACCCAGAACAAACCACACTCCGAAAAACACCCACACACATCGAAAATACACACACACACACACACACACACTCACCCCAAAAACACACACACTCACACACACACACACACACACCCCAAAAACACACACACACACAAACACACCCAGATAATACACACTCAGAAAAACACACACACACCCCAAAAACACACACTCACACACACACACACTCACCCAGAAAAACCCACATTCAGAAAAACAGACACACACCCCGAAAACACACACACTCACACACACACAAACACACAGAAAACACACACACTCACACACACAGAAAACACACACACACACTCATCCAGAAAAAAACACACTCAGACAAACACACACTCACCCCGAAAACACAAAGTCACACACACACAATCACACAGGAAAAACCACACTCACTCACCCAGAACAAACCACACTCCGAAAAACACCCACACACATCGAAAATACACACACTCACACACACACACTCACCCCAAAAACACACACACTCACACACACACACACACACACCCCAAAAACACACACACACACAAACACACCCAGATAATACACGCTCAGAAAAACACACACACACCCCAAAAACACACACTCACACACACACACACTCACCCAGAAAAACCCACATTCAGAAAAACAGACACACACCCCGAAAACACACACACTCACACACACACACACCCAGAAAATACACACTTAGAAATCACACACACTCACACACACACACTCACCCAGAAAACACACACTCAGAAAAACACACACTCACACACACACACTCACCCAGAAAACACACACTCACACACACACAAACACACACACTCACCCAGAAAAAACATACACACCCCGAAAACACACACTTACACACACACAAACACACACACTCACCCAGAAAACACACACTCAGAAAAACACACTCACACACACACACTCACTCAAATAACACAACTCAGAAAAACACACACTCACACACACACACACCCACACTCACCCAGAAAAAACACACTCACACACACACCCATAAAAAACCACACTCAGAAAAACGCACACACACACACACAAACACACAGAAAACACACCCACTCACACTCAGCCAGAAAACACACAGTCAGAAAAACACACGCTCACACACACACACACACACACTCACCCAGAAAAAACACACTCACACACACACACCCATAAAAAACCACACTGAGAAAAACGCACACACACACACACACACACTCACCCAGAAAAAACACACTCACACACACACACACACACACACACACACCCATAAAAAATCACACTCAGAATAGCACACACACACTCACACAAACACACACACTCACACACAAACACACCCAGAAAATACACACTCAGAAAAACACACACACACCCCGAAAACACACACTCACACACACACACTCACACAGAAAAAACCACACTCAGAAAAACACACACACACCCCGAAAACACACACTCACACACACACAAACACACAGAAAACACACACACTCACACACACCCAAAACACACACACACTCACCCATAAAAAACCACACTCAGAATAACGAACACACACACACAAACACAGAGAAAACACACTCACTCACACTCACCCAGAAAACACACACTCAGAAAAACACACACACACATACACACACTCACCCAGAAAACACACACTCAGGAAAATACACACTCACACACACACAAACACACAGCAAACACACACACTCACCCAGAAAAAATCACACACAGAAAAACACACACACACACACTCACCCAGAAAAAACACACTCACACACACACAAACACACACTCTCACCCGGAAAAAACCACACTCAGAGAAACACACTCTCACGCACACACACACGCACACACACACAAACACACTCACACACGTACTCTCACCCCCAAAATACACACTCAGAAAAACACACACACACCCCAAAAACACACACACTCACACACAAACAGACCCAGAAAATACACACTCAGAAAAACACACACACACCCCGAAAACACACACTCACACACACACAAACACACAAGGAAAAACCACACTCACTCACCCAGAACAAACCACACTCCGAAAAACACCCACACACATCGAAAATACACACACTCACACACACACACTCACACCAAAAACACACACACTCACACACACACACACACACACCCCAAAAACACACACACACACAAACACACCCAGATAATACACACTCAGAAAAACACACACACACCCCAAAAACACACACTCACACACACACACACTCACCCAGAAAAACCCACATTCAGAAAAACAGACACACACCCCGAAAACACACACACTCACACACACACAAACACACAGAAAACACACACACTCACACACACAGAAAACACACACACACACTCATCCAGAAAAAAACACACTCAGAAAAACACACACTCACCCCGAAAACACACACTCACACACACTCAAACACACAGGAAAAACCACACTCACTCACCCAGAACAAACCACACTCCGTAAAACACCCACACACATCGAAAATACACACACTCACACACACACACTCACCCCAAAAACACACACACTCACACACACACACACACACCCCCCAAAAACACACACACACACAAACACACCCAGATAATACACACTCAGAAAAACACACACACACCCCAAAAACACACACTCACACACACACACACTCACCCAGAAAAACCCACATTCAGAAAAACAGACACACACCCCGAAAACACACACACTCACACACACACAAACACACAGAAAACACACACACTCACTCACACAGAAAACACACACACACACTCATCCAGAAAAAAACACACTCAGACAAACACACACTCACCCCGAAAACACACAGTCACACACACACAAACACACAGGAAAAACCACACTCACTCACCCAGAACAAACCACACTCCGAAAAACACCCACACACATCGAAAATACACACACACACACACACACACACTCACCCCAAAAACACACACACTCACACACACACACACACACACCCCAAAAACACACACACACACAAACACACCCAGATAATACACACTCAGAAAAACACACACACACCCCAAAAACACACACTCACACACACACACACTCACCCAGAAAAACCCACATTCAGAAAAACAGACACACACCCCGAAAACACACACACTCACACACACACAAACACACAGAAAACACACACACTCACACACACAGAAAACACACACACACACTCATCCAGAAAAAAACACACTCAGACAAACACACACTCACCCCGAAAACACAAAGTCACACACACACAATCACACAGGAAAAACCACACTCACTCACCCAGAACAAACCACACTCCGAAAAACACCCACACACATCGAAAATACACACACTCACACACACACACTCACCCCAAAAACACACACACTCACACACACACACACACACACCCCAAAAACACACACACACACAAACACACCCAGATAATACACACTCAGAAAAACACACACACACCCCAAAAACACACACTCACACACACACACACACTCACCCAGAAAAACCCACATTCAGAAAAACAGACACACACCCCGAAAACACACACACTCACACACACACACACCCAGAAAATACACACTTAGAAATCACACACACTCACACACACACACTCACCCAGAAAACACACACTCAGAAAAACACACACTCACACACACACACTCACCCAGAAAACACACACTCACACACACACAAACACACACACTCACCCAGAAAAAACATACACACCCCGAAAACACACACTTACACACACACAAACACACACACTCACCCAGAAAACACACACTCAGAAAAACACACTCACACACACACACTCACTCAAATAACACAACTCAGAAAAACACACACTCACACACACACACACCCACACTCACCCAGAAAAAACACACTCACACACACACCCATAAAAAACCACACTCAGAAAAACGCACACACACACACACAAACACACAGAAAACACACCCACTCACACTCAGCCAGAAAACACACAGTCAGAAAAACACACGCTCACACACACACACACACACTCACCCAGAAAAAACACACTCACACACACACACCCATAAAAAACCACACTGAGAAAAACGCACACACACACACACAAACACACAGAAAACACACACACAAACACTCACCCAGAAAACACACACTAAGAAAAGCACACACACATGCACACACACACACTCACCCAGAAAACACACACTCAGAAAAGCACACACTCACCCCGAAAACACACACTCACACACACACAAACACACAGAAAAAACCACACTCACTCACCCAGAAAAATCCACACTCAGAAAAACACCCACACACCTCGAAAACACACACACTCACAAACACACAGAAAACACACACACTCACACACACAGAAAACACACACACACACTCACACACACACGCTCACCCCGAAAACACACACTCACATACATACACTCACCCAGAAAAAAACCACACTCAGAAAAACACACACTCACCCCAAAAACACACACTCACTCACACACACACAAACACACCGAAAAAACCACACTCACTCACCCAGAAAAAACCACACTCAGAAAAACACTCACAAACCTCGAAAACACACACACTCACACACACAAACACACAGAAAACACACACACACACCCAGACACTCACACACACAGAAAACACACTCAAACACACACTCATCCCGAAAACACACACACACACACACACACAAACACACAGAAAACACACACAAACACACAGAAAACACACACAAACACACAGAAAATACCACACTCAGACAAACACACACACACCCCGAAAACACACACTCACACACACACACTCACCCCAAAAACACACACACTCACACACACACACACACACACCCCAAAAACACACACACACACAAACACACCCAGATAATACACACTCAGAAAAACACACACACACCCCAAAAACACACACTCACACACACACACACTCACCCAGAAAAACCCACATTCAGAAAAACAGACACACACCCCGAAAACACACACACTCACACATACACAAACACACAGAAAACACACACACTCACACACACAGAAAACACACACACACACTCATCCAGAAAAAAACACGCTCAGACAAACACACACTCAGCCCGAAAACACACAGTCACACACACACAAACACACAGGAAAAACCACACTCACTCACCCAGAACAAACCACACTCCGAAAAACACCCCCACACATCGAAAATAAACACACTCACACACACACACTCACACCAAAAACACACACACTCACACACACACACACACACCCCAAAAACACACACACACACAAACACACCCAGATAATACACACTCAGAAAAACACACACACACCCCAAAAACACACACTCACACACACACACACTCACCCAGAAAAACCCACATTCAGAAAAACAGACACACACCCCGAAAACACACACACTCACACACACACAAACACACAGAAAACACACACACTCACACACACAGAAAACACACACACACACTCATCCAGAAAAAAACACACTCAGAAAAACACACACTCAGCCCGAAAACACACAGTCACACACACACAAACACACAGGAAAAACCACACTCACTCACCCAGAACAAACCACACTCCGAAAAACACCCAAACACATCGAAAATACACACGCTCACACACACACAAACACACAGAAAACACACACACTCACACACACAGAAAACACACACACACTCACACACACACACGCACCCCGAAAACACACACACACACATACACTCACCCAGAAAAAACCACACTCAGAAAAAGACACGCTCACCCCAAAAACACACACTCACCCACACACTCACCCAAACAAACCACACTCACCCAGAAAAAACACACACACACCTCGAAAACACACACGCTCACACACACAAACACACAGAAAACACACACACACACCCACACACTCACACACACAGAAACACACTCACACACACACTCACCCCGAAAACACACATTCACACACACACACAAACACACACACTCACTCAGAAAAAATCACACTCAGAAAAACACACACACACCCCGAAAACACACACTCACACAAACACAAACACACACACACACACCCAGAAAAAACTTCCACAACCCGAAAAAACACACTCACACACACACAAACCCACATTCACTCACCCAGAAAACACACACTCAAAAAAACACACACTCACACACACACACTCACACAGAAAACACACACTCAGAAAAACACACACTCACACACACACACACTCTCACCCAGAGATAACACACTCACACACACACACACACTCACACACACACTCATCCAGAAAACACACACAAACACACACACTCACCCAGCAAACACACACTCAGAAAAACACACACTCACACACACACACTCACCCAGAAAACACACTCACACACACACAAACACACACACTCACCCAGAAAAAACATACACACCCCGAAAACACACACTCACACACACACAAACACACACACTCACCCAGAAAATACACACTCAGAAAAACACACACTCACACACACACACACTCACTCAGAAAACACACACTCAGAAAAACACACACTCACACACACACACACACACTCACCCAGAAAAAACACACTCACACACACACATTCACCAAGAAAAACCTCACTCAGAAAAACACACGCACACACATACACAAACACACAGAAAACACACTCACTCACACTCACCCAGAAAACACACACTCAGAATAACACACACTCATCCTGAAAACACACACACACACACAAACACACAGAAAACACACACACTCACCCAGAAAAAACCACACACAGAAAAACACACACTCACACACACACTCTCCCAGAATAAACACACACTCAGAAAAGCACACACTCACACAAAAACACACACTCATAAGCACACACTCACCCTGAGAACACACACTCACACACAAACACACACTCACAAACACACCCACCCCGAAAACACACACTCACACAGACACAAACACACACACTCACCCAGAAAATGCCCACTCAGAAAAACACACACTCACTCCGAAAACACACACACCCCGAAAACACACACTCACACACACAAACACACACACTCACCCAGAAAAAAATCACACTCAGAAAAACACACACACACCCCGAAAACACACACTCACACACACACACAAGCACATACACTCACCCATAAAAAACACACTCAGAAAAACTCACACACACCCTGAAAACACACACTCACACACACACAAACACGCACATTCACTCGGAAAAAAACACACTCAGAAAAACACACACCCTCATACACACTCACACACACACACTCACCCAGAAAATACACACTCAGAAAAACACACACACACCCCAAAAACACACACACATACACAAACACACCCAGATAATACACACTCAGAAAAACACACACACACCCGAAAAACACACACTCACACACACACACACACTCACCCAGAAAAACCCACATTCAGAAAAACACACACGCACCCCGAAAACACACACACTCACACACACACAAACACACAGAAAACACACACTCACACACACAGAAAACACACACACACACTCATCCAGAAAAAAACACACTCAGAAAAACACACACTCACCCCGAAAACACACAGTCACACACGCACAAACACACAGGAAAAACCACACTCACTCACCCAGAACAAACCACACTCCGAAAAACACCCACACACATCGAAAACACACACACTCACACACACACAAACACACAGAAAACACAAACACTCACACACACAGAAAACACACACACACACACACTCACCCCGAAAACACACATACACACGTACACTCACCCAGAAAAAAACCACACTCAGAAAAACACACTCACCCAGAAAACACACACTCAGAAAAACACACACTCACACACACACACACACACACACACTCACCCAGGGATAACACACTCACACACACACATACACACACCCACCCAGAAAAAAACACACTCAGAAAAACACACACACCCACACACATACAAACACAATGAAAACACACTCACTCACACTCACCCAGAAAACACACACTCAGAAAAACACACACACACACACACTCACCCAGATAAAAACCACACTCACCCAGAAAAAACACCACTCAGAAAAACACACACACACCTCGAAAACACACACACTCACACACACAAACACACAGAAAACACAAACACACACCCACACACTCACACACACAGAAAACACACGCACACACACACTCACTCCGAAAACACACACTCACACTGACACACAAACACACACACACACCCAGAAAAAAATCACACTCAGAAAAACACACAAACCCCGAAAACACACACTCACACACACACAAACACACACACACTCACCCAGAAAAAACACACTCAGAAAAACACACACACACCCTGAAAACATACACTCACACACACACAAACACACACACTCACCCGGAAAAAACCACACTCAGAAAAACACACACACACCCCGAAGTCACACACTCACACACACACTCACCCCGAAAACACACACACTCACCCAGAAAAAACCACACTCAGAAAAACACACACACATTCCGAAAACACACACTCACACACAAACACTCACCCCCAGAGCACACACACTCACACACACACACCCCAAAAACACACAAACTCACTCACTCAGAAAACACACACACACCCCGAAAACACACACACTCACACACACACATACACACCGAAAACACACACACTCACACAGAAAAAACCACACTCAGAAAAACACACACACACCCCGAAAACACACACTCACACACACACAAATACACAGAAAACACACACACTCACCCAGAAAAAACCACACTCAGAAAAACACACACACATCCCGAAAACACACACTCACCCCGAAAACACATACACTCACCCAGAAAAAACCACACTCAGAGAAACAGACACACATCCCGAAAACACACATTCACACACACACACTCACCCAGAAAACACACACACTCACCCAGAAAACACACACACTCACCCAGAAAACACACATTCACCCAGAAAAAACCACACTCAGAAATACACACACACACCCCGAAAACACACACTCACACACACACACTCATCCCGAAGACACACACACTCACCCAGAAAAAACCACACTCAGAAAAACACACAAACATCCCAAAAACACACACTCACACACAAACACACAGAAAACACACATTCACCCAGAAAAAACCACACTCAGAAAAAGACACACACACACCTCGAAAACACACACTCACACACACAGAAAACAAACACAGTCACCCAGAAAAAAGCATACTCAGAAAAACACACACACTCACCCACACTCTCACCCAGAAAAAACCACAATCACCCAGAAAAAACCACACTCAGAAAAACACACACAAACCTCGAAAACACACACGCTCACACACACAAACACACAGAAAACACACACACACACCCACACACTCACACACACAGAAAACACACTCACACACACACTCACCCCGAAAACACACACTCACACACACACAAACACACACACACTCACCCAGAAAAAACACACTCAGAAAAACACACACACACCCTGAAAACATACACTCACACACACACAAACACACACACTCACCCGGAAAAAACCACACTCAGAAAAACACACACACACCCCGAAGTCACACACTCACACACACACTCACCCCGAAAACACACACACTCACCCAGAAAAAACCACACTCAGAAAAACACACACACATTCAGAAAACACACACTCACACACAAACACTCACCCCCAGAGCACACACACTCACACACACACACCCCAAAAACACACACACTCACTCACTCACTCAGAAAACACACACACACCCCGAAAACACACACACTCACACACACACATACACACCGAAAACACACACACTCACACAGAAAAAACCACACTCAGAAAAACACACACACACCCCGAAAACACACACTCACACACACACAAATACACAGAAAACACACACACTCACCCAGAAAAAACCACACTCAGAAAAACACACACACATCCCGAAAACACACACTCACCCCGAAAACACATACACTCACCCAGAAAAAACCACACTCAGAAAAACAGACACACATCCCGAAAACACACATTCACACACACACACTCACCCAGAAAACACACACACTCACCCAGAAAACACACACACTCACCCAGAAAACACACATTCACCCAGAAAAAACCACACTCAGAAATACACACACACACCCCGAAAACACACACTCACACACACACACTCATCCCGAAGACACACACACTCACCCAGAAAAAACCACACTCAGAAAAACACACAAACATCCCAAAAACACACACTCACACACAAACACACAGAAAACACACATTCACCCAGAAAAAACCACACTCAGAAAAAGACACACACACACCTCGAAAACACACACTCACACACACAGAAAACAAACACAGTCACCCAGAAAAAAGCATACTCAGAAAAACACACACACTCACCCACACTCTCACCCAGAAAAAACCACAATCACCCAGAAAAAACCACACTCAGAAAAACACACACAAACCTCGAAAACACACACGCTCACACACACAAACACACAGAAAACACACACACACACCCACACACTCACACACACAGAAAACACACTCACACACACACTCACCCCGAAAACACACATTCACACACACACACAAACACACACACTCACTCAGAAAAAATCACACTCAGAAAAACACACACACATCCCGAAAACACACACTCACACACACACAAACAAACACACTCACCCCGAAAACACACACACTCACCCAGAAAAAACCACACTCAGAAAAACACACACACACCCCGAAAACACACACTCACCCCGAAAACACACACACTCACACACACACAAATACACAGAAAACACACACACTCACCCAGAAAAAAACACACTCAGAAAAACACACACATACCCCGAAATCACACACTCACACACACACTCACCCCGAAAACACACACACTCACCCAGAAAAAACCACACTCAGAAAAACACACACACATTCCGAAAACACATACTCACACACAAACACTCACCCCCAAAACACACACACTCACACACACACACCCCAAAAACACACACACTCACTCAGAAAACACACACACACCCCGAAAACACACACACGCACACACACACATACACACCGAAAACACACACACTCACACAGAAAAAACCACACTCAGAAAAACACACACACACCCCGAAAACACACACTCACACACACACAAATACACAGAAAACACACACACTCACCCAGAAAAAAACCACACTCAGAAAAACACACACACATTCCGAAAACACACACTCACCCCGAAAACACATACACTCACCCAGAAAAAACCACACTCAGAAAAACAGACACACATCCCGAAAACACACACTCACACACACACACTCACCCAGAAAACACACACACTCACCCAGAAAACACACACACTCACCCAGAAAACACACATTCACCCAGAAAAAACCACACTCAGAAATACACACACACACCCCGAAAACACACACTCACACACACACTCACCCCGAAGACACACACACTCACCCAGAAAAAACCACACTCAGAAAAACACACACACATTCCGAAAACACACACTCACACACAAACACTCACCCCCAGAGCACACACACTCACACACACACACCCCAAAAACACACACACTCACTCACTCAGAAAACACACACACACCCCGAAAACACACACACTCACACACACACATACACACCGAAAACACACACACTCACACAGAAAAAACCACACTCAGAAAAACACACACACACCCCGAAAACACACACTCACACACACACAAATACACAGAAAACACACACACTCACCCAGAAAAAACCACACTCAGAAAAACACACACACATCCCGAAAACACACACTCACCCCGAAAACACATACACTCACCCAGAAAAAACCACACTCAGAAAAACAGACACACATCCCGAAAACACACACTCACACACACACACTCACCCAGAAAACACACACACTCACCCAGAAAACACACACACTCACCCAGAAAACACACATTCACCCAGAAAAAACCACACTCAGAAATACACACACACACCCCGAAAACACACACTCACACACACACACTCATCCCGAAGACACACACACTCACCCAGAAAAAACCACACTCAGAAAAACACACAAACATCCCAAAAACACACACTCACACACAAACACACAGAAAACACACTCACCCAGAAAAAACCACACTCAGAAAAACACCCACACACCTCGAAAACACACACACTCACAAACACACAGAAAACACACACACTCACACACACAGAAAACACACACACACACTCACACACACACATTCACCCCGACAACACACACTCACACACATACACTCACCCAGAAAAAACCACACTCAGAAAAACACACACACACCCCAAAAACATACACTCACACACACACACTCACCCCAAAAACACACACACACTCACACACACACAAACACACAGAAAACACACACACTCAACAAGAAAAAAACACACTCAGAAAAACAGACACACACCCCGAAAACACACACACAAACACACAGAAAACACACACACTCACCCTGAACAAAACACACTCAGAAAAACACACACTACCTCACACACAAACACACAGAAAACACACACTTACACACACACACTCACCCAGAAAAATCCACATTCAGAAATACACACACACATTCCGAAAACACACACACTCACACACACACAAACAGAAAGAAAACACACACACTCACACACAGAAAACACACACACACACACACACACACACTCACCCCGAAAACGCACACTCACACACACACACATTCATCCAGAAAAAAACACACTCAGAAAAACACACACTCACACCGAAAAAACACACACTCACACACACACAAACACACAGAAAAAACCACACTCACTCACCCAGAAAAAACCACACTCAGAAAAACACACACACACCCCAAAAACATACACTCACAAACACACACTCACCCCAAAAACACACACACACTCACACACACACAAACACACAGAAAACACACACACTCAACAAGAAAAAAACACACTCAGAAAAACAGACACACACCCCGAAAACACACACACACACACACACAAACACACAGAAAACACACACACTCACCCTGAACAAAACACACTCAGAAAAACACACACTACCTCACACACAAACACACAGAAAACACACACTTACACACACACACTCACCCAGAAAAATCCACATTCAGAAAAACACACACACATTCCGAAAACACACTCACTCGCAGACTCACACACACACTCACTCACCCAGAAAAAAACCACACTCAGAAAAACACACACTCACACACACAAAAACACACACACTCACTCAGAAAAAACCACACTCAGTAAAACACACACACACCCCGAAAACACACACTCACACACACACTCACCCAGAAAACACACACACTCACCCAGAAAAAATCACACTCAGAAAAACACACACACACCCCGAAAACACACACTCACCCAGAAAACATACACTCACATGCACACTCACCCCGAAAACACACAGTCACACACACACAAACACACACACTCACCCAGAAAAAATACACTCAGAAAAACACACACTCACTCCGAAAACACACACACCCCGAAAACACACACTCGCACACAAACACAAACACTCACACCGAAAGAACACACACATACAAACACATAGAAAAAACCACACTCACTGAAACAGAAAGAACCACACTCAGGAAAACACACACACACCTCGAAAACACACACACACACACACACACCCTGAAAACACACACACACACACACACACAAACACACAGAAAACACACACAAACACACAGAAAACACACACAAACACACAGAAAATACCACACTCAGACAAACACACACACACCCCGAAAACACACACTCACACACACACACTCACCCCAAAAACACACACACTCACACACACACACACACACCCCAAAAACACACACACACACAAACACACCCAGATAATACACACTCAGAAAAACACACACACACCCCAAAAACACACACTCACACACACACACACTCACCCAGAAAAACCCACATTCAGAAAAACAGACACACACCCCGAAAACACACACACTCACACACACACAAACACACAGAAAACACACACACTCACACACACAGAAAACACACACACACACTCATCCAGAAAAAAACACACTCAGACAAACACACACTCACCCCGAAAACACACAGTCACACACACACAAACACACAGGAAAAACCACACTCACTCACCCAGAACAAACCACACTCCGAAAAACACCCACACACATCGAAAATACACACACTCACACACACACACTCACACCAAAAACACACACACTCACACACACACACACACACCCCAAAAACACACACACACACAAACACACCCAGATAATACACACTCAGAAAAACACACACACGCCCCAAAAACACACACTCACACACACACACACTCACCCAGAAAAACCCACATTCAGAAAAACAGACACACACCCCGAAAACACACACACTCACACACACACAAACACACAGAAAACACACACACTCACACACACAGAAAACACACACACACACTCATCCAGAAAAAAACACACTCAGACAAACACACACTCACCCCGAAAACACAAAGTCACACACACACAATCACACAGGAAAAACCACACTCACTCACCCAGAACAAACCACACTCCGAAAAACACCCACACACATCGAAAATACACACACTCACACACACACACTCACCCCAAAAACACACACACTCACACACACACACACCCCAAAAACACACACACACACAAACACACCCAGATAATACACACTCAGAAAAACACACACACACCCCAAAAACACACACTCACACACACACACACTCACCCAGAAAAACCCACATTCAGAAAAACAGACACACACCCCGAAAACACACACACTCACACACACACACACCCAGAAAATACACACTTAGAAATCACACACACTCACACACACACACTCACCCAGAAAACACACACTCAGAAAAACACACACTCACACACACACACTCACCCAGAAAACACACACTCACACACACACAAACACACACACTCACCCAGAAAAAACATACACACCCCGAAAACACACACTTACACACACACAAACACACACACTCACCCAGAAAACACACACTCAGAAAAACACACTCACACACACACACTCACTCAAATAACACAACTCAGAAAAACACACACTCACACACGCACACCCCCACACTCACCCAGAAAAAACACACTCGCACACACACCCATAAAAAACCACACTCAGAAAAACGCACACACACACACACAAACACACAGAATACACACCCACTCACACTCACCCAGAAAACACACAGTCAGAAAAACACACGCTCACACACACACACACACACTCACCCAGAAAAAACACACTCACACACACACACCCATAAAAAACCACACTGAGAAAAACGCACACACACACACACACACACTCACCCAGAAAAAACACACTCACACACACACACACACACACACACACACACCCATAAAAAATCACACTCAGAATAGCACACACACACTCACACAAACACACACACTCACACACAAACACACCCAGAAAATACACACTCAGAAAAACACACACACACCCCGAAAACACACACTCACACACACACACTCACACAGAAAAAACCACACTCAGAAAAACACACACACACCCCGAAAACACACACTCACACACACACAAACACACAGAAAACACACACACTCACACACACCCAAAACACACACACACTCACCCATAAAAAACCACACTCAGAATAACGAACACACACACACAAACACAGAGAAAACACACTCACTCACACTCACCCAGAAAACACACACTCAGAAAAACACACACACACATACACACACTCACCCAGAAAACACACACTCAGGAAAATACACACTCACACACACACAAACACACAGCAAACACACACACTCACCCAGAAAAAATCACACACAGAAAAACACACACACACACACTCACCCAGAAAAAACACACTCACACACACACAAACACACACTCTCACCCGGAAAAAACCACACTCAGAGAAACACACTCTCACGCACACACACACGCACACACACACAAACACACTCACACACGTACTCTCACCCCCAAAATACACACTCAGAAAAACACACACACACCCCAAAAACACACACACTCACACACAAACAGACCCAGAAAATACACACTCAGAAAAACACACACACACCCCGAAAACACACACTCACACACAAACACACTCTCACCCAGAAAAAACCACACTCAGAAAAACACACACACACCCCGAAAACACACACACTCACACACACACAAACAGAAAGAAAACACACACACTCACACACAGAAAACACACACACACACACACACACACACTCACCCCGAAAACGCACACTCACACACACACACACACTCATCCAGAAAAAAACACACTCAGAAAAACACACACTCACACCGAAAAAACACACACTCACACACACACAAACACACAGAAAAAACCACACTCACTCACCCAGAAAAAACCACACTCAGAAAAACACACACACACCCCAAAAACATACACTCACACACACACACTGACCCCAAAAACACACACACACTCACACACACACAAACACACAGAAAACACAGACACTCAACAAGAAAAAAACACACTCAGAAAAACAGACACACACCCCGAAAACACACACACACACACACACAAACACACAGAAAACACACACACTCACACACACAGAAAACACACACACCCACACACTCACCCAGAAAAAAACACACTCAGTAAAACACACACTCACCCCGAAAACACACACTCACACACACACAAACACACAGAAAAAACCACACTTACTCACCCAGAAAAAACCACACTCAGAAAAACACCCACACACCTCGAAAACACACACACTCACAAACACACAGAAAACACACACACTCACACACACAGAAAACACACACACACACTCACACACACACATTCACCCCGAAAACACACACTCACACACATACACTCACCCAGAAAAAACCACACTCAGAAAAACACACACTCACCCCGAAAACACACACTCACACACACACACAAACACACACACTCTCCCAGAAAAAACACACTCAGAAAAACACACACACATCCCGAAAACACACACTCACACACACACAAACACACACACTCACCCGGAAAAAACCACACTCAGAAAAACACACACTCACATACACACACACACACACAAACACACTCACACACACACACTCACCCTGAAAATACACACTCAGAAAAACACACACACACCCCAAAAGCACACACACTCACACACAAGCACACCCAGATAATACACATTCAGAAAAACACACACACACCCCAAAAACACACACTGACACACACACACACACACTCACCCAGAAAAATCCACACTCAGAAAAACACACACACACCCCGAAATCACACACACTCACACACACACAAACACACAGAAAACACACACGCTCACACACACAGGAAACACACACACACTCACTCACCCAGAAAAAACCACACTCAGTAAAACACACACTCACCCCGAAAACACACACTCACACACACACAAACACACAGAAAAAACCACACTCACTCACCCAGAAAAATCCACACTCAGAAAAACACCCACACACCTCGAAAACACACACACTCACAAACACACAGAAAACACACACACTCACACACACAGAAAACACACACACACACTCACACACACACGCTCACCCCGAAAACACACACTCACATACATACACTCACCCAGAAAAAAACCACACTCAGAAAAACACACACTCACCCCAAAAACACACACTCACTCACACACACACAAACACACCGAAAAAACCACACTCACTCACCCAGAAAAAACCACACTCAGAAAAACACTCACAAACCTCGAAAACACACACACTCACACACACAAACACACAGAAAACACACACACACACCCAGACACTCACACACACAGAAAACACACTCACACACACACTCATCCCGAAAACACACACACACACACACACACAAACACACAGAAAACACACACAAACACACAGAAAACACACACAAACACACAGAAAATACCACACTCAGACAAACACACACACACCCCGAAAACACACACACACACTCACCCCAAAAACACACACACTCACACACACACACACACACACCCCAAAAACACACACACACACAAACACACCCAGATAATACACACTCAGAAAAACACACACACACCCCAAAAACACACACTCACACACACACACACTCACCCAGAAAAACCCACATTCAGAAAAACAGACACACACCCCGAAAACACACACACTCACACACACACAAACACACAGAAAACACACTCACTCACACTCACCCAGAAAACACACACTCAGAAAAACACACACTCATCCCAATAACACACACACACACACACAAACACACAGAAAACACACACACTCACCCAGAAAAAACCACACACAGAAAAACACACACTCACACACACACTCTCCCAGAATAAACACACACTCAGAAAAGCACACACTCACACAAAAACACACACTCATAAGCACACACTCACCCTGAGAACACACACTCACACACAAACACACACTCACAAACACACCCACCCCGAAAACACACACTCACACAGACACAAACACACACACTCACCCAGAAAATGCCCACTCAGAAAAACACACACTCACTCCGAAAACACACACACCCCGAAAACACACACTCACACACACAAACACACACACTCACCCAGAAAAAAATCACACTCAGAAAAACACACACACACCCCGAAAACACACACTCACACACACACACAAGCACATACACTCACCCATAAAAAACACACTCAGAAAAACTCACACACACCCTGAAAACACACACTCACACACACACAAACACGCACACTCACCCGGAAAAAAACACACTCAGAAAAACACACACCCTCATACACACACACATAAACACACACACACACACACTCACCCAGAAAATACACACTCAGAAAAACACACACAAACCCCAAAAACACACACACATACACAAACACACCCAGATAATACACACTCAGAAAAACACACACACACCCCAAAAACACACACTCACACACACACACTCACCCAGAAAAACCCACATTCAGAAAAACACACACGCACCCCGAAAACACACACACTCACACACACACAAACACACAGAAAACACACACACTCACACACACAGAAAACACACACACACTCACTCACCCAGAAAAAAACACACTCAGAAAAACACACACTCACCCCGAAAACACACAGTCACACACGCACAAACACACAGGAAAAACCACACTCACTCACCCAGAACAAACCACACTCCGAATAACACCCACACACATCGAAAACACACACACTCACACACACACAAACACACAGAAAACACAAACACTCACACACACAGGAAACACACACACACACACACTCACCCCGAAAACACACACACACACGTACACTCACCCAGAAAAAACCACACTCAGAAAAACACGCTCACCCCGAAAACACACACTCACACACACACAAACACACAGAAAAACCCACACTCACTCACCCAGAAAAAGCCACACTCAGAAAAACACACACACTCACCCACACACTCACTCAAAAAAACCACACTCACCCAGAAAAAAACACACACACACCTGGAAAACACAGACACTCACACACACAAACACACAGAAAACACACACACACACTCCCACACTCACACAAACAGAAAACACACTCACACACACACTCACCCCGAAAACACACATTCACACACACACACAAACACACACACTCACCCAGAAAAAAATCACACTCAGAAAAACACACACACACTCCGAAAACACACACTCACACAAACACAAACACACACACCTACCCAGAAAAAACATCCACAACCCGAAAACACACACTCACACACACACACACAAACACACACTCTCACCCAGAAAACACACACTCAAAAAAACACACACTCACACACACACACTCACCCAGAAAACACACACTCAGAAAAACACACACTCACACACACACACACACACACACACACTCACCCAGGGATAACACACTCACACACACACATACACATACCCACCCAGAAAAAAACACACTCAGAAAAACACACACACCCACACACATACAAACACAATGAAAACACACTCACTCACACTCACCCAGAAAACACACACTCAGAAAAACACACACACACACACACACACACTCACTCAGATAAAAACCACACTCACCCAGAAAAAACACCACTCAGAAAAACACACACACACCTCGAAAACACACACACTCACACACACAAACACACAGAAAACACAAACACACACCCACACACTCACACACACAGAAAACACACGCACACACACACTCACTCCGAAAACACACACTCACACTGACACACAAACACACACACTCACCCAGAAAAAAATCACACTCAGAAAAACACACACACACACCCCGAAAACACACACTCACACACACACAAACACACACACACTCACCCAGAAAAAACACACTCAGAAAAACACACACACACCCTGAAAACATACACTCACACACACACAAACACACACACTCACCCGGAAAAAACCACACTCAGAAAAACACACACACACCCCGAAGTCACACACTCACACACACACTCACCCCGAAAACACACACACTCACCCAGAAAAAACCACACTCAGAAAAACACACACACATTCCGAAAACACACACTCACACACAAACACTCACCCCCAGAGCACACACACTCACACACACACACCCCAAAAACACACACACTCACTCACTCAGAAAACACACACACACCCCGAAAACACACACACTCACACACACACATACACACCGAAAACACACACACTCACACAGAAAAAACCACACTCAGAAAAACACACACACACCCCGAAAACACACACTCACACACACACAAATACACAGAAAACACACACACTCACCCAGAAAAAACCACACTCAGAAAAACACACACACATCCCGAAAACACACACTCACCCCGAAAACACATACACTCACCCAGAAAAAACCACACTCAGAAAAACAGACACACATCCCGAAAACACACACTCACACACACACACTCACCCAGAAAACACACACACTCACCCAGAAAACACACACACTCACCCAGAAAACACACATTCACCCAGAAAAAACCACACTCAGAAATACACACACACACCCCGAAAACACACACTCACACACACACACTCATCCCGAAGACACACACACTCACCCAGAAAAAACCACACTCAGAAAAACACACAAACATCCCAAAAACACACACTCACACACAAACACACAGAAAACACACTCACCCAGAAAAAACCACACTCAGAAAAAGACACACACACACCCCGAAAACACACACTCACACACACAGAAAACAAACACAGTCACCCAGAAAAAAGCATACTCAGAAAAACACACACACTCACCCACACTCTCACCCAGAAAAAACCACAATCACCCAGAAAAAACCACACTCAGAAAAACACACACAAACCTCGAAAACACACACGCTCACACACACAAACACACAGAAAACACACACACACACCCACTCACTCACACACACAGAAAACACACTCACACACACACTCACCCCGAAAACACACATTCACACACACACACAAACACACACACTCACTCAGAAAAAATCACACTCAGAAAAACACACACACATCCCGAAAACACACACTCACACACACACAAACACACACACTCACCCTGAAAACACACACACTCACCCAGAAAAAAGCACACGCAGAAAAACACACACACACCCCGAAAACACACACTCACCCCGAAAACACACACACTCACACACACACAAATACACAGAAAACACACACACTCACCCAGAAAAAACCACACTCAGAAAAACACACACACACCCCGAAATCACACACTCACACACACACTCACCCCGAAAACACACACACTCACCCAGAAAAAACCACACTCAGAAAAACACACACACATTCCGAAAACACATACTCACACACAAACACTCACCCCCAAAACACACACACTCACACACACACACCCCAAAAACACACACACTCACTCAGAAAACACACACACACCCCAAAAACACACACACTCACTCAGAAAACACACACACACCCCGAAAACACACACACTCACACACACACATACACCCCGAAAACACATACACTCACCCAGAAAAAACCACACTCAGAAAAACACACACACATCCCGAAAACACACACTCACACACACACACTCACCCAGAAAACACACACACTCACCCAGAAAACACACACACTCACCCAGAAAACACACATTCACCCAGAAAAAACCACACTCAGAAATACACACACACACCCCGAAAACACACACTCACACACACACACTCATCCCGAAGACACACACACTCACCCAGAAAAACCACACTCAGAAAAACACACAAACATCCCAAAAACACACACTCACACACAAACACACAGAAAACACACTCACCCAGAAAAAACCACACTCAGAAAAACACACACACACACCCCGAAAACACACACTCACACACACAGAAAACACACAGTCACCCAGAAAAAAGCATACTCAGAAAAACACACACACTCACCCACACACTCACCCAGAAAAAACCACACTCAGAAAAACACACACAAACCTCGAAAACACACACGCTCACACACACAAACACACAGAAAACACACACACACACCCACACACACACACACAGAAAACACACTCACACACACACTCACCCCGAAAACACACATTCACACACACACACAAATACACACACTCACTCAGAAAAAAGCACACTCAGAAAAACACACACACACCCCGAAAACAAACACTCACACAAACACAAACACACACACACACACCCAGAAAAAACTTCCACAACCCGAAAAAACACACTCACACACACACAAACACACACTCTCACCAGAAAACACACACTCAAAAAAACACACACTCACACACACACACTCACACAGAAAACACACACTCAGAAAAACACACACTCACACACACACACACTCTCACCCAGAGATAACACACTCACACACACACACACACTCACCCAGATAAAAACCACACTCACCCAGAAAAAACCACACTCAGAAAAACACACACACACACCTCGAAAACACACACACTCACACACACAAACACACAGAAAACACACACACACACTCACACACTCACAAACACAGAAAACACACTCACACACTCACTCACCCCGAAAACACACACTCACACACACACACACAAACACACACACTCACCCAGAAAAAAATCACACTCAGAAAAACACACACACACCCCGAAAACACACACTCACACACACACACAAACACACACACTCACCCAGAAAAAACACACTCAGAAACACACACACACACCCTGAAAACACACACTCACACACTCACAAACACACACACTCACCCGGAAAAAACCAAACTCAGAAAAACACACACTCACATACACACACACACACACAAACACACTCACACACACATACTCACCCAGAAAATACACACTCAGAAAAACACACACACACCCCAAAAGCACACTCACTCACACACAAACACACCCAGATAATACACACTCAGAAAAACACACACACACCCCAAAAACACACACTGACACACACACACACACACACTCACCCAGAAAAATCCACACTCAGAAAAACACACACACACCCCGAAATCACACACACTCACACACACACAAACACACAGAAAACACACACACTCACACACACAGAAAACACACACACACACACACTCACCCAGAAAAAAACACACTCAGTAAAACACACACTCACCCCGAAAACACACACTCACACACACACAAACACACAGAAAAAACCACACTCACTCACCCAGAAAAAACCACACTCAGAAAAACACCCACACACCTCGAAAACACACACACTCACAAACACACAGAAAACACACACACTCACACACACAGAAAACACACACACACACTCACACACACACATTCACCCCGAAAACACACACTCACACACATACACTCACCCAGAAAAAACCACACTCAGAAAAACACACACTCACCCCGAAAACACACACTCACACACACACAAACACACACACTCACCCGGAAAAAACCACACTCAGAAAAACACACACTCACATACACACACACACACACAAACACACTCACACACACATACTCACCCAGAAAATACACACTCAGAAAAACACACACACACCCCAAAAGCACACTCACTCACACACAAACACACCCAGATAATACACACTCAGAAAAACACACACACACCCCAAAAACACACACTGACACACACACACACACACACTCACCCAGAAAAATCCACACTCAGAAAAACACACACACACCCCGAAATCACACACACTCACACACACACAAACACACAGAAAACACACACACTCACACACACAGAAAACACACACACACACACACTCACCCAGAAAAAAACACACTCAGTAAAACACACACTCACCCCGAAAACACACACTCACACACACACAAACACACAGAAAAAACCACACTCACTCACCCAGAAAAAACCACACTCAGAAAAACACCCACACACCTCGAAAACACACACACTCACAAACACACAGAAAACACACACACTCACACACACAGAAAACACACACACACACTCACACACACACATTCACCCCGAAAACACACACTCACACACATACACTCACCCAGAAAAAACCACACTCAGAAAAACACACACTCACCCCGAAAACACACACTCACACACACACAAACACACACACTCACCCGGAAAAAACCACACTCAGAAAAACACACACTCACATACACACACACACACACAAACACACTCACACACACACACTCACCCAGAAAATACACACTCAGAAAAACACACACACACCCCAAAAGCACACACACTCACACACAAGCACACCCAGATAATACACATTCAGAAAAACACACACACACCCCAAAAACACACACTGACACACACACACACACACTCACCCAGAAAAATCCACACTCAGAAAAACACACACACACCCCGAAATCACACACACTCACACACACACAAACACACAGAAAACACACACGCTCACACACACAGAAAACACACACACACTCACTCACCCAGAAAAAACCACACTCAGTAAAACACACACTCACCCCGAAAACACACACTCACACACACACAAACACACAGAAAAAACCACACTCACTCACCCAGAAAAATCCACACTCAGAAAAACACCCACACACCTCGAAAACACACACACTCACAAACACACAGAAAACACACACACTCACACACACAGAAAACACACACACACACTCACACACACACGCTCACCCCGAAAACACACACTCACATACATACACTCACCCAGAAAAAAACCACACTCAGAAAAACACACACTCACCCCAAAAACACACACTCACTCACACACACACAAACACACCGAAAAAACCACACTCACTCACCCAGAAAAAACCACACTCAGAAAAACACTCACAAACCTCGAAAACACACACACTCACACACACAAACACACAGAAAACACACACACACACCCAGACACTCACACACACAGAAAACACACTCACACACACACTCATCCCGAAAACACACACACACACACAAACACACAGAAAACACACACAAACACACAGAAAACACACACAAACACACAGAAAATACCACACTCAGACAAACACACACACACCCCGAAAACACACACTCACACACACACACTCACACCAAAAACACACACACTCTCACACACACACACACACACCCCAAAAACACACACACACACAAACACACCCAGATAATACACACTCAGAAAAACACACACACACCCCAAAAACACACACTCACACACACACACACGCTCACCCAGAAAAACCCACATTCAGAAAAACAGACACACACCCCGAAAACACACACACTCACACACACACAAACACACAGAAAACACACACACTCACACACACAGAAAACACACACACACACTCATCCAGAAAAAAACACACTCAGAAAAACACACACTCAGCCCGAAAACACACAGTCACACACACACAAACACACAGGAAAAACCACACTCACTCACCCAGAACAAACCACACTCCGAAAAACACCCACACACATCGAAAATACACACACTCACACACACACAAACACACAGAAAACACACACACTCACACGCACAGAAAACACACACACACTCACACACACACACTCACCCCGAAAACACACACACACACATACACTCACCCAGAAAAAACCACACTCAGAAAAAGACACGCTCACCCCAAAAACACACACTCTCACACACACAAACACACAGAAAAACCCACACTCACTCACCCAGAAAAAGCCACACTCAGAAAAACACACACACTCACCCACACACTCACCCAAACAAACCACACTCACCCAGAAATAACACACACACACCTCGAAAACACACACGCTCACACAAACAAACACACAGAAAACACACACACACACCCACACACTCACACACACAGAAACACACTCACACACACACTCACCCCGAAAACACACATTCACACACACACACAAACACACACACTCACTCAGAAAAAATCACACTCAGAAAAACACACACACACCCCGAAAACACACACTCACACAAACACAAACACACACACACCCAGAAAAAACTTCCACAACCCGAAAAAACACACTCACACACACACAAACACACACTCTCACCAGAAAACACACACTCAAAAAAACACACACTCACACACACACACTCACACAGAAAACACACACTCAGAAAAACACACACACACACTCTCACCCAGAGATAACACACTCACACACACACACACTCACACACACACTCATCCAGAAAACACACACAAACACACACACTCACCCAGCAAACACACACTCAGAAAAACACACACTCACACACACACACTCACCCAGAAAACACACTCACACACACACAAACACACACACTCACCCAGAAAAAACATACACACCCCGAAAACACACACTCACACACACACAAACACACACACTCACCCAGAAAATACACACTCAGAAAAACACACACTCACACACACACACACTCACTCAGAAAACACACACTCAGAAAAACACACACTCACACACACACACACACACTCACCCAGAAAAAACACACTCACACACACACCCACACACATTCACCAAGAAAAACCTCACTCAGAAAAACACACGCACACACATACACAAACACACAGAAAACACACTCACTCACACTCACCCAGAAAACACACACTCAGAATAACACACACACACACACACACTCACCCAGAAAACACACACTCAGAAAAACACACACTCATACCGAAAACACACACACACACACAAACACACAGAAAACACACACACTCACCCAGAAAAAACCACACACAGAAAAACACACACTCACACACACACTCTCCCAGAATAAACACACACTCAGAAAAGCACACACTCACACATAAAAACACACTCATAAGCACACACTCACCCTGAGAACACACACTCACACACAAACACACACTCACAAACACACCCACCCCGAAAACACACACTCACACAGACACAAACACACACACTCACCCAGAAAATGCCCACTCAGAAAAACACACACTCACTCCGAAAACACACACACCCCGAAAACACACACTCACACACACACACAAGCACATACACTCACCCATAAAAAACACACTCAGAAAAACTCACACACACCCTGAAAACACACACTCACACACACACAAACACGCACACTCACCCGGAAAAAAACACACTCAGAAAAACACACACCCTCATACACACACACATAAACACACAGACACACACTCACCCAGAAAATACACACTCAGAAAAACACACACACACCCCAAAAACACGCACACATACACAAACACACCCAGATAATACACACTCAGAAAAACACACACACACCCCAAAAACACACACTCACACACACACAAACACACAGAAAAAACCACACTCACTCACCCAGAAAAAACCACACTCAGAAAAACACCCACACACCTCGAAAACACACACACTCACAAACACACAGAAAACACACACACTCACACACACAGAAAACACACACACACACTCACACACACACATTCACCCCGAAAACACACACTCACACACATACACTCACCCAGAAAAAACCACACTCAGAAAAACACACACTCACCCCGAAAACACACACTCACACACACACAAACACACACACTCACCCGGAAAAAACCACACTCAGAAAAACACACACTCACATACACACACACACACACAAACACACTCACACACACACACTCACCCAGAAAATACACACTCAGAAAAACACACACACACCCCAAAAGCACACACACTCACACACAAGCACACCCAGATAATACACATTCAGAAAAACACACACACACCCCAAAAACACACACTGACACACACACACACACACTCACCCAGAAAAATCCACACTCAGAAAAACACACACACACCCCGAAATCACACACACTCACACACACACAAACACACAGAAAACACACACGCTCACACACACAGAAAACACACACACACTCACTCACCCAGAAAAAACCACACTCAGTAAAACACACACTCACCCCGAAAACACACACTCACACACACACAAACACACAGAAAAAACCACACTCACTCACCCAGAAAAATCCACACTCAGAAAAACACCCACACACCTCGAAAACACACACACTCACAAACACACAGAAAACACACACACTCACACACACAGAAAACACACACACACACTCACACACACACGCTCACCCCGAAAACACACACTCACATACATACACTCACCCAGAAAAAAACCACACTCAGAAAAACACACACTCACCCCAAAAACACACACTCACTCACACACACACAAACACACCGAAAAAACCACACTCACTCACCCAGAAAAAACCACACTCAGAAAAACACTCACAAACCTCGAAAACACACACACTCACACACACAAACACACAGAAAACACACACACACACCCAGACACTCACACACACAGAAAACACACTCACACACACACTCATCCCGAAAACACACACACACACACAAACACACAGAAAACACACACAAACACACAGAAAACACACACAAACACACAGAAAATACCACACTCAGACAAACACACACACACCCCGAAAACACACACTCACACACACACACTCACACCAAAAACACACACACTCTCACACACACACACACACACCCCAAAAACACACACACACACAAACACACCCAGATAATACACACTCAGAAAAACACACACACACCCCAAAAACACACACTCACACACACACACACGCTCACCCAGAAAAACCCACATTCAGAAAAACAGACACACACCCCGAAAACACACACACTCACACACACACAAACACACAGAAAACACACACACTCACACACACAGAAAACACACACACACACTCATCCAGAAAAAAACACACTCAGAAAAACACACACTCAGCCCGAAAACACACAGTCACACACACACAAACACACAGGAAAAACCACACTCACTCACCCAGAACAAACCACACTCCGAAAAACACCCACACACATCGAAAATACACACACTCACACACACACAAACACACAGAAAACACACACACTCACACGCACAGAAAACACACACACACTCACACACACACACTCACCCCGAAAACACACACACACACATACACTCACCCAGAAAAAACCACACTCAGAAAAAGACACGCTCACCCCAAAAACACACACTCTCACACACACAAACACACAGAAAAACCCACACTCACTCACCCAGAAAAAGCCACACTCAGAAAAACACACACACTCACCCACACACTCACCCAAACAAACCACACTCACCCAGAAATAACACACACACACCTCGAAAACACACACGCTCACACAAACAAACACACAGAAAACACACACACACACCCACACACTCACACACACAGAAACACACTCACACACACACTCACCCCGAAAACACACATTCACACACACACACAAACACACACACTCACTCAGAAAAAATCACACTCAGAAAAACACACACACACCCCGAAAACACACACTCACACAAACACAAACACACACACACCCAGAAAAAACTTCCACAACCCGAAAAAACACACTCACACACACACAAACACACACTCTCACCAGAAAACACACACTCAAAAAAACACACACTCACACACACACACTCACACAGAAAACACACACTCAGAAAAACACACACACACACTCTCACCCAGAGATAACACACTCACACACACACACACTCACACACACACTCATCCAGAAAACACACACAAACACACACACTCACCCAGCAAACACACACTCAGAAAAACACACACTCACACACACACACTCACCCAGAAAACACACTCACACACACACAAACACACACACTCACCCAGAAAAAACATACACACCCCGAAAACACACACTCACACACACACAAACACACACACTCACCCAGAAAATACACACTCAGAAAAACACACACTCACACACACACACACTCACTCAGAAAACACACACTCAGAAAAACACACACTCACACACACACACACACACTCACCCAGAAAAAACACACTCACACACACACCCACACACATTCACCAAGAAAAACCTCACTCAGAAAAACACACGCACACACATACACAAACACACAGAAAACACACTCACTCACACTCACCCAGAAAACACACACTCAGAATAACACACACACACACACACACACCCAGAAAACACACACTCAGAAAAACACACACTCATACCGAAAACACACACACACACACAAACACACAGAAAACACACACACTCACCCAGAAAAAACCACACACAGAAAAACACACACTCACACACACACTCTCCCAGAATAAACACACACTCAGAAAAGCACACACTCACACATAAAAACACACTCATAAGCACACACTCACCCTGAGAACACACACTCACACACAAACACACACTCACAAACACACCCACCCCGAAAACACACACTCACACAGACACAAACACACACACTCACCCAGAAAATGCCCACTCAGAAAAACACACACTCACTCCGAAAACACACACACCCCGAAAACACACACTCACACACACACACAAGCACATACACTCACCCATAAAAAACACACTCAGAAAAACTCACACACACCCTGAAAACACACACTCACACACACACAAACACGCACACTCACCCGGAAAAAAACACACTCAGAAAAACACACACCCTCATACACACACACATAAACACACAGACACACACTCACCCAGAAAATACACACTCAGAAAAACACACACACACCCCAAAAACACGCACACATACACAAACACACCCAGATAATACACACTCAGAAAAACACACACACACCCCAAAAACACACACTCACACACACACACACACTCACCCAGAAAAACCCACATTCAGAAAAACACACACGCACCCCGAAAACACACACACTCACACACACACAAACACACAGAAAACACACACACTCACACACACAGAAAACACACACACACACTCATCCAGAAAAAAACACACTCAGAAAAACACACACTCACCCCGAAAACACACAGTCACACACGCACAAACACACAGGAAAAACCACACTCACTCACCCAGAACAAACCACACTCCGAAAAACACCCACACACATCGATAACACACACACTCACACACACACAAACACACAGAAAACACAAACACTCACACACACAGAAAACACACACACACACTCACCCCGAAAACACACACACACACGTACACTCACCCAGAAAAAACCACACTCAGAAAAACACGCTCACCCCGAAAACACACACTCACACACACACAAACACACAGAAAAACCCACACTCACTCACCCAGAAAAAGCCACACTCAGAAAAACACACACACTCACCCACACACTCACTCAAAAAAATCACACTCACCCAGAAAAAAACACACACACGCCTGGAAAACACAGACACTCACACACACAAACACACAGAAAACACACACACACACTCCCACACTCACACAAACAGAAAACACACTCACACACACACTCACCCCGAAAACACACATTCACACACACACACAAACACACACACTCACCCAGAAAAAATCACACTCAGAAAAACACACACACACTCCGAAAACACACACTCACACAAACACAAACACACACACCTACCCAGAAAAAACATCCACAACCCGAAAACACACACTCACACACACACAAACACACACTCTCACCCAGAAAACACACACTCAAAAAAACACACACTCACACACACACACTCACCCAGAAAACACACACTCAGAAAAACACACACTCACACACACACACACACACACACACACTCACCCAGGGATAACACACTCACACACACACATACACACACCCACCCAGAAAAAAACACACTCAGAAAAACACACACACCCACAGACATACAAACACAATGAAAACACACTCACTCACACTCACCCAGAAAACACACACTCAGAAAAACACACACACACACACACACACACACACACTCACCCAGATAAAAACCACACTCACCCAGAAAAAACACCACTCAGAAAAACACACACACACCTGGAAAACACAGACACTCACACACACAAACACACAGAAAACACAAACACACACCCACACACTCACACACACAGAAAACACACGCACACACACACTCACTCCGAAAACACACACTCACACTGACACACAAACACACACACTCACCCAGAAAAAAATCACACTCAGAAAAACACACACACACACCCCGAAAACACACACTCACACACACACAAACACACACACACTCACCCAGAAAAAACACACTCAGAAAAACACACACACACCCTGAAAACATACACTCACACACACACAAACACACACACTCACCCGGAAAAAACCACACTCAGAAAAACACACACACACCCCGAAGTCACACACTCACACACACACTCACCCCGAAAACACACACACTCACCCAGAAAAAACCACACTCAGAAAAACACACACAAATTCCGAAAACACATACTCACACACAAACACTCACCCCCAGAGCACACACACTCACACACACACACCCCAAAAACACACACACTCACTCACTCAGAAAACACACACACACCCCGAAAACACACACACTCACACACACACATACACACCGAAAACACACACACTCACACAGAAAAAACCACACTCAGAAAAACACACACACACCCCGAAAACACACACTCACCCCGAAAACACATACACTCACCCAGAAAAAACCACACTCAGAACAACAGACACACATCCCGAAAACACACACTCACACACACACACTCACCCAGAAAACACACACACTCACCCAGAAAACACACACACTCACCCAGAAAACACACATTCACCCAGAAAAAACCACACTCAGAAATACACACACACACCCCGAAAACACACACTCACACACACACACTCATCCCGAAGACACACACACTCACCCAGAAAAAACCACACTCAGAAAAACACACAAACATCCCAAAAACACACACTCACACACAAACACACAGAAAACACACTCACCCAGAAAAAACCACACTCAGAAAAAGACACAGACACACCCCGAAAACACACACTCATACACACAGAAAACAAACACAGTCACCCAGAAAAAAGCATACTCAGAAAAACACACACACTCACCCACACTCTCACCCAGAAAAAACCACAATCACCCAGAAAAAACCACACTCAGAAAAACACACACAAACCTCGAAAACACACACGCTCACACACACAAACACACAGAAAACACACACACACACCCACTCACTCACACACACAGAAAACACACTCACACACACACTCACCCCGAAAACACACATTCACACACACACACAAACACACACACTCACTCAGAAAAAATCACACTCAGAAAAACACACACACATCCCGAAAACACACACTCACACACACACAAACACACACACTCACCCCGAAAACACACACACTCACCCAGAAAAAACCACACTCAGAAAAACACACACACACCCCGAAATCACACACTCACACACACACTCACCCCGAAAACACACACACTCACCCAGAAAAAACCACACTCAGAAAAACACACACACATTCCGAAAACACATACTCACACACAAACACTCACCCCCAAAACACACACACTCACACACACACACCCCAAAAACACACACACTCACTCAGAAAACACACACACACCCCAAAAACACACACACTCACTCAGAAAACACACACACACCCCGAAAACACACACACTCACACACACACATACACCCCGAAAACACATACACTCACCCAGAAAAAACCACACTCAGAAAAACAGACACACATCCCGAAAACACACACTCACACACACACACTCACCCAGAAAACACACACACTCACCCAGAAAACACACACACTCACCCAGAAAACACACATTCACCCAGAAAAAACCACACTCAGAAATACACACACACACCCCGAAAACACACACTCACACACACACACTCATCCCGAAGACACACACACTCACCCAGAAAAACCACACTCAGAAAAACACACAAACATCCCAAAAACACACACTCACACACAAACACACAGAAAACACACTCACCCAGAAAAAACCACACTCAGAAAAACACACACACACACCCCGAAAACACACACTCACACTCACAGAAAACACACAGTCACCCAGAAAAAAGCATACTCAGAAAAACACACACACTCACCCACACACTCACCCAGAAAAAACCACACTCACCCAGAAAAAACCACACTCAGAAAAACACACACAAACCTCGAAAACACACACGCTCACACACACAAACACACAGAAAACACACACACACACCCACACACTCACACACACAGAAAACACACTCACACACACACTCACCCCGAAAACACACATTCACACACACACACAAATACACACACTCACTCAGAAAAAAGCACACTCAGAAAAACACACACACACCCCGAAAACAAACACTCACACAAACACAAACACACACACACACACCCAGAAAAAACTTCCACAACCCGAAAAAACACACTCACACACACACAAACACACACTCTCACCAGAAAACACACACTCAAAAAAACACACACTCACACACACACACTCACACAGAAAACACACACTCAGAAAAACACACACTCACACACACACACACTCTCACCCAGAGATAACACACTCACACACACACACACACTCACCCAGATAAAAACCACACTCACCCAGAAAAAACCACACTCAGAAAAACACACACACACACCTCGAAAACACACACACTCACACACACAAACACACAGAAAACACACACACACACTCACACACTCACAAACACAGAAAACACACTCACACACTCACTCACCCCGAAAACACACACTCACACACACACACACAAACACACACACTCACCCAGAAAAAAATCACACTCAGAAAAACACACACACACCCCGAAAACACACACTCACACACACACACAAACACACACACTCACCCAGAAAAAACACACTCAGAAACACACACACACACCCTGAAAACACACACTCACACACTCACAAACACACACACTCACCCGGAAAAAACCAAACTCAGAAAAACACACACTCACATACACACACACACACACAAACACACTCACACACACATACTCACCCAGAAAATACACACTCAGAAAAACACACACACACCCCAAAAGCACACTCACTCACACACAAACACACCCAGATAATACACACTCAGAAAAACACACACACACCCCAAAAACACACACTGACACACACACACACACACACTCACCCAGAAAAATCCACACTCAGAAAAACACACACACACCCCGAAATCACACACACTCACACACACACAAACACACAGAAAACACACACACACACACACACAGAAAACACACACACACACACACTCACCCAGAAAAAAACACACTCAGTAAAACACACACTCACCCCGAAAACACACACTCACACACACAAACACACAGAAAAAACCACACTCACTCACCCAGAAAAAACCACAATCAGAAAAACACACACACACCTCGAAAACACACACACTCACAAACACACAGAAAACACACACACTCACACACACAGAAAACACACACACACACTCACACACACACATTCACCCCGAAAACACACACTCACACACATACACTCACCCAGAAAAAACCACACTCAGAAAAACACACACTCACCCCGAAAACACACACTCACACACACACACAAACACACAAACTCTCCCAGAAAAAACACACTCAGAAAAACACACACACACCCCGAAATCACACACACTCACACACACACAAACACACAGAAAACACACACGCTCACACACACAGAAAACACACACACACTCACTCACCCAGAAAAAACCACACTCAGTAAAACACACACTCACCCCGAAAACACACACTCACACACACACAAACACACAGAAAAAACCACACTCACTCACCCAGAAAAATCCACACTCAGAAAAACACCCACACACCTCGAAAACACACACACTCACAAACACACAGAAAACACACACACTCACACACACAGAAAACACACACACACACTCACACACACACGCTCACCCCGAAAACACACACTCACATACATACACTCACCCAGAAAAAAACCACACTCAGAAAAACACACACTCACCCCAAAAACACACACTCACTCACACACACACAAACACACCGAAAAAACCACACTCACTCACCCAGAAAAAACCACACTTAGAAAAACACTCACAAACCTCGAAAACACACACACTCACACACACAAACACACAGAAAACACACACACACACCCAGACACTCACACACACAGAAAACACACTCACACACACACTCATCCCGAAAACACACACACACACACACACACAAACACACAGAAAACACACACAAACACACAGAAAACACACACAAACACACAGAAAATACCACACTCAGACAAACACACACACACCCCGAAAACACACACTCACACACACACACTCACACCAAAAACACACACACTCTCACACACACACACACACACACCCCAAAAACACACACACACACAAACACACCCAGATAATACACACTCAGAAAAACACACACACACCCCAAAAACACACACTCACACACACACACACGCTCACCCAGAAAAACCCACATTCAGAAAAACAGACACACACCCCGAAAACACACACACTCACACACACACAAACACACAGAAAACACACACACTCACACACACAGAAAACACACACACACACTCATCCAGAAAAAAACACACTCAGAAAAACACACACTCACCCCGAAAACACACAGTCACACACACACAAACACACAGGAAAAACCACACTCACTCACCCAGAACAAACCACACTCCGAAAAACACCCACACACATCGAAAATACACACACTCACACACACACAAACACACAGAAAACACACACACAGAAAACACACACACACTCACACACACACACTCACCCCGAAAACACACACACACACATACACTCACCCAGAAAAAACCACACTCAGAAAAAGACACGCTCACCCCAAAAACACACACTCACACACACACAAACACACAGAAAAACCCACACTCACTCACCCAGAAAAAGCCACACTCAGAAAAACACACACACTCACCCACACACTCACCCAAACAAACCACACTCACCCAGAAAAAACACACACACACCTCGAAAACACACACGCTCACACACACAAACACACAGAAAACACACACACACACCCACACACTCACACACACAGAAACACACTCACACACACACTCACCCCGAAAACACACATTCACACACACACACAAACACACACACTCACTCAGAAAAAATCACACTCAGAAAAACACACACACACCCCGAAAACACACACTCACACAAACACAAATACACACACACACACCCAGAAAAAACTTCCACAACCCGAAAAAACACACTCACACACACACAAACACACACTCTCACCAGAAAACACACACTCAAAAAAACACACTCTCACACATACACACTCACACAGAAAACACACACTCAGAAAAACACACACTCACACACACACACTCTCACCCAGAGATTACACACTCACACACACACACACACACACACACACTCATCCAGAAAACACACACAAACACACACTCACCCAGAAAACACACACTCAGAAAAACACACACTCACTCCAAAAACACACACCCCGAAACCACACACTCACACACACACACAAATACACACACTCACCCAGAAAAAAAATCACACTCAGAAAAACACACACACACCCCGAAAACACACACTCACACACACACTCACCCAGAAAAAACACACTCAGAAAAACAAACACACCCCGAAAACACACACTCACACACACACAAACACAAACACTCACCCGGAAAAAACCACACTCGGAAAAACAAACACTCACACACACACACACACACACAAACACAATCACACACACACACTCACCCAGTAAATACACACTCAGAAAAACACACACACACCCCGAAAACACACACACTCACACACACACAAACACACCCAGAAATACACACTCAGAAAAACACACACTCACACACACACACAAACACACAGAAAAAACACACACTCACCCAGAAAATACACACACACAGAAAATACACACTCAGAAATCACACATACTCACACACACACACTCACCCAGCAAACACACACTCAGAAAAACACACACTCACACACACACACTCACCCAGAAAACACACTCACACACACACAAACACACACACTCACCCAGAAAAAACATACACACCCCGAAAACACACGCTCACACACACACAAACACACACACTCACCCAGAAAATACACACTCAGAAAAACACACACTCACACACACACACACTCACTCAGAAAACACACACTCAGAAAAACACACACTCACACACACACACACACACTCACCCAGAAAAAACACACTCACACACACACCCACACACATTCACCAAGAAAAACCTCACTCAGAAAAACACACGCACACACACACACAAACACACAGAAAACACACTCACTCACACTCACCCAGAAAACACACACTCAGAATAACACACACACACACACACACACTCACCCAGAAAACACACACTCAGAAAAACACACACTCATCCCAATAACACACACACACACACACAAACACACAGAAAACACACACACTCACCCAGAAAAAACCACACTCAGAAAAGCACACACTCACACAAAAACACACACTCATAAGCACACACTCACCCAGAGAACACACACTCACACACAAACACACACTCACAAACACACCCACCCCGAAAACACACACTCACACAGACACAAACACACACACTCACCCAGAAAATGCCCACTCAGAAAAACACACACTCACTCCGAAAACACACACACCCCGAAAACACACACACACAAACACACACACTCACCCAGAAAAAAATCACACTCAGAAAAACACACACACACCCCGAAAACACACACTCACACACACACACAAGCACATACACTCACCCATAAAAAACACACTCAGAAAAACTCACACACACCCTGAAAACACACACTCACACACACACAAACACACACACTCACCCGGAAAAAAACACACTCATAAAAACACACACCCTCATACACACACACATAAACACACTCACACACACAAACTCACCCAGAAAAAACCACACTCAGAAAAACACACACACACCCCCAAAAACACACACACATACACAAACACACCCAGATAATACACACTCAGAAAAGCACACACACACCCCAAAAACACACACTCACACACACACACACACTCACCCAGAAAAACCCACATTCAGAAAAACACACACGCACCCCGAAAACACACACACTCACACACACACAAACACACAGAAAACACACACACTCACACACACAGAAAACACACACACACACTCATCCAGAAAAAAACACACTCAGAAAAACACACACTCAGCCCGAAAACACACAGTCACACACGCACAAACACACAGGAAAAACCACACTCACTCACCCAGAACAAACCACACTCCGAAAAACACCCACACACATCGAAAACACACACACTCACACACACACAAACACACAGAAAACACAAACACTCACACACACAGAAAACACACACACACACACACTCACCCCGAAAACACACACACACACGTACACTCACCCAGAAAAAACCACACTCAGAAAAACACGCTCACCCCGAAAACACACACTCACACACACACAAACACACAGAAAAACCCACACTCGCTCACCCAGAAAAAGCCACATTCAGAAAAACACACACACTCACCCACACACTCACTCAAAAAAACCACACTCACCCTGAAAAAAACACACACACAACTGGAAAACACAGACACTCACACACACAAACACACAGAAAACACACACAAACACTCCCACACTCACACACACAGAAAACACACTCACACACACACTCACCCCGAAAACACACATTCACACACACACACAAACACACACACTCACCCAGAAAAAATCACACTCAGAAAAACACACACACACTCCGAAAACACACTCACACAAACACAAACACACACACCCACCCAGAAAAAACATCCACAACCCGAAAACACACATTCACACAAACACACACTCTCACCCAGAAAACACACACTCAAAAAAACACACACTCACACACACACACTCACCCAGAAAACACACACTCAGAAAAACACACGCTCACACACACACACACACACACACACACACACTCACCCAGGGATAACACACTCATACACACACATACACACACCCACCCAGAAAAAAACACACTCAGAAAAACACACACACCCACACACATACAAACACAATGAAAACACACTCACTCACACTCACCCAGAAAACACACACTCAGAAAAACACACACACACACACACACACTCACTCACCCAGATAAAAACCACACTCACCCAGAAAAAACACCACTCAGAAAAACACACACACACCTCGAAAACACACACACTCACACACACAAACACACAGAAAACACAAACACACACCCACACACTCACACACACAGAAAACACACACAAACACACACTCACTCCGAAAACACACACTCACACTGACACACAAACACACACACTCACCCAGAAAAAAATCACACTCAAAAAACACACACACACACCCCGAAAACACACACTCACACACACACAAACACACACACTCACCCAGAAGAAACACACTCAGAAAAACACACACACACCCTGAAAACATACACTCACACACACACAAACACACACACTCACCCGGAAAAAACCACACTCAGAAAAACACACACACACCCCGAAATCACACACTCACACACACACTCACCCCGAAAACACACACACTCACCCAGAAAAAACCACACTCAGAAAAACACACACACATTCCGAAAACACACACTCACACACAAACACTCACCCCCAAAACACACACACTCACACACACACACACCGCAAAAACACACACACTCACTCAGAAAACACACACACACCACGAAAACACACACACTCACACACACACATACACACCGAAAACACACACACACACACAGAAAAAACCACACTCAGAAAAACACACACACACACCCCGAAAACACACACTCACACACACACAAATACACAGAAAACACACACACTCACACAGAAAAAACCACACTCAGAAAAACACACACACATCCCGAAAACACACACTCACCCCGAAAACACATACACTCACCCAGAAAAAACCACACTCAGAAAAACAGACACACATCCCGAAAACACACATTCACACACACACACTCACCCAGAAAACACACACACTCACCCAGAAAACACACACACTCACCCAGAAAACACACATTCACCCAGAAAAAAGCACACTCAGAAATACACACACACACCCCGAAAACACACACTCACACACACACACTCACCCCAAAGACACACACACTCACCCAGAAAAAACCACACTCAGAAAAACACACAAACATCCCAAAAACACACACTCACACACAAACACACAGAAAACACACTCACCCAGAAAAAACCACACTCAGAAAAACACACACACACACCCTGAAAACACACACTCACACACACAGAAAACACACACAGTCACCCAGAAAAAAGCATACTCAGAAAAACACACACACTCACCCACACACTCACCCAGAAAAAACCACACTCACCCAGAAAAAACCACAGTCAGAAAAACACACACAAACCTCGAAAACACACACGCTCACACACACAAACACAAAGAAAACACACACACACACCCACACACTCACACACACAGAAAACACACTCACACACACACTCACCCCGAAAACACACATTCACACACACACACAAACACACACACTCACTCAGAAAAAATCACACTCAGAAAAACACACACACATCCCGAAAACACACACTCACACACACACAAACACACACACTCACCCCGAAAACACACACACTCACCCAGAAAAAAACACACTCAGAAAAACACACACACACCCCGAAAACACACACTCACCCCGAAAACACACACACTCACACACACACAAATACACAGAAAACACACACACTCACCCAGAAAAAACCACACTCAGAAAAACACACACACACCCCGAAATCACACACTCACACACACACTCACCCCGAAAACACACACACTCACCCAGAAAAAACCACACTCAGAAAAACACACACACATTCCGAAAACACATACTCACACACAAACAATCACCCCCAAAACACACACACTCACACACACACACCCCAAAAACACACACACTCACTCAGAAAACACACACACACACCGAAAACACACACACTCACACACACACATACACACCGAAAACACACACACTCACACAGAAAAAACCACACTCAGAAAAACACACACACACCCCGAAAACACACACTCACACACACACAAATACACAGAAAACACACACACTCACCCAGAAAAAACCACACTCAGAAAAACACACACACATCCCGAAAACACACACTCACCCCGAAAACACATACACTCACCCAGAAAAAACCACACTCAGAAAAACAGACACACATCCCGAAAACACACACTCACACACACACACTCACCCAGAAAACACACACACTCACCCAGAAAACACACACACTCACCCAGAAAACACACATTTACCCAGAAAAAACCACACTCAGAAATACACACACACACCCCGAAAACACACAATCACACACACACACTCATCCCGAAGACACACACACTCACCCAGAAAAAACCACACTCAGAAAAACACACAAACATCCCAAAAACACACACTCACACACAAACACACAGAAAACACACTCACCCAGAAAAAACCACACTCAGAAAAACACACACACACACCCCGAAAACACACACTCACACACACAGAAAACACACACAGTCACCCAGAAAAAAGCATACTCAGAAAAACACACACACTCACCCACACACTCACCCAGAAAAAACCACACTCACCCAAAAAAAACCACACTCAGAAAAACACACACAAACCTCGAAAACACACACGCTCACACAAACAAACACACAGAAAACACACACACACACCCACACACTCACACACACAGAAAACACACTCACACACACACTCACCCCGAAAACACACATTCACACACACACACAAACACACACACTCACTCAGAAAAAATCACACTCAGAAAAACACACACACACCCCGAAAACACACACTCACACAAACACAAACACACACACACACACCCAGAAAAAACTTCCACAACCCGAAAAAACACACTCACACACACACAAACACACACTCTCACCAGAAAACACACACTCAAAAAAACACACACTCACACACACACACTCACACAGAAAACACACACTCAGAAAAACACACACTCGCACACACACACACTCTCACCCAGAGATAACACACTCACACACACACACACTCACACTCACCCAGAAAACACACACTCAGAAAAACACACACACACACACACACACTCACCCAGATAAAAACCACACTCACCCAGAAAAAACCACACTCAGAAAAACACACACACACACCTCGAAAACTCACACACTCACACACACAAACACACAGAAAACACACACACACACTCACACACTCACAAACACAGAAAACACACTCACACACACACTCACCCCGAAAACACACACTCACGCACACACACAAACACACACACTCACCCAGAAAAAAATCACACTCAGAAAAACACACACACACCCCGAAAACACACACTCACGCACACACAAACACACACACTCACCCAGAAAAAACACACTCAGAAACACACACACACACCCTGAAAACACACACTCACACACTCACAAACACACACACTCACCCGGAAAAAACCAAACTCAGAAAAACACTCACTCACATACACACACACACACACAAACAGACTCACACACACATACTCACCCAGAAAATACACACTCAGAAAAACACACACACACCCCAAAAGCACACTCACTCACACACAAACACACCCAGATAATACACACTCAGAAAAACACACACACACCCCAAAAACACACACTGACACACACACACACACACTCACCCAGAAAAATCCACACTCAGAAAAACACACACACACCCCGAAATCACACACACTCACACACACACAAACACACAGAAAACACACACACTCACACACACAGAAAACACACACACACACACACTCACCCAGAAAAAAACACACTCAGTAAAACACACACTCACCCCGAAAACACACACTCACACACACACAAACACACAGAAAAAACCACACTCACTCACCCAGAAAAAACCACACTCAGAAAAACACCCACACACCTCGAAAACACACACACTCACAAACACACAGAAAACACACACACTCACACACACAGAAAACACACACACACACTCACACACACACATTCACCCCGAAAACACACACTCACACACATACACTCACCCAGAAAAAAACACACTCAGAAAAACACACACTCACCCCAAAAACACACACTCACACACACACAAACACACAGAAAAAACCACACTCACTCACCCAGAAAAATCCACACTCAGAAAAACACCCACACACCTCGAAAACACACACTCACACAAACACAAACACACACACACACACCCAGAAAAAACTTCCACAACCCGAAAAAACACACTCACACACACACAAACACACACTCTCACCAGAAAACACACACTCAAAAAAACACACACTCACACACACACACTCACACAGAAAACACACACTCAGAAAAACACACACTCACACACACACACACTCTCACCCAGAGATAACACACTCACACACACACACACTCACACTCACCCAGAAAACACACACTCAGAAAAACACACACACACACACTCACCCAGATAAAAACCACACTCACCCAGAAAAAACCACACTCAGAAAAACACACACACACCTCGAAAACTCACACACTCACACACACAAACACACAGAAAACACACACACACACTCACACACTCACAAACACAGAAAACACACTCACACACACACTCACCCCGAAAACACACACTCACGCACACACACAAACACACACACTCACCCAGAAAAAAATCACACTCAGAAAAACACACACACACCCCGAAAACACACACTCACGCACACACAAACACACACACTCACCCAGAAAAAACACACTCAGAAACACACACACACACCCTGAAAACACACACTCACACACTCACAAACACACACACTCACCCGGAAAAAACCAAACTCAGAAAAACACTCACTCACATACACACACACACACACAAACAGACTCACACACACATACTCACCCAGAAAATACACACTCAGAAAAACACACACACACCCCAAAAGCACACTCACTCACACACAAACACACCCAGATAATACACACTCAGAAAAACACACACACACCCCAAAAACACACACTGACACACACACACACACACTCACCCAGAAAAATCCACACTCAGAAAAACACACACACACCCCGAAATCACACACACTCACACACACACAAACACACAGAAAACACACACACTCACACACACAGAAAACACACACACACACACTCACCCAGAAAAAAACACACTCAGTAAAACACACACTCACCCCGAAAACACACACTCACACACACACAAACACACAGAAAAAACCACACTCACTCACCCAGAAAAAACCACACTCAGAAAAACACCCACACACCTCGAAAACACACACACTCACAAACACACAGAAAACACACACACTCACACACACAGAAAACACACACACACACTCACACACACACATTCACCCCGAAAACACACACTCACACACATACACTCACCCAGAAAAAACCACACTCAGAAAAACACACACTCACCCCAAAAACACACACTCACACACACACAAACACACAGAAAAAACCACACTCACTCACCCAGAAAAAACCACACTCAGAAAAACACACACACTCACCCACACACTCACCCAGAAAAAACCACACTCACCCAGAAAAAACCACACTCAGAAAAACACACACAAACCTCGAAAACACACAAACTCACACACACAAACACACAGAAAACACACACACACACCCACACACTCACACACACAGAAAACACACTCACACACACACTCACCCCGAAAACACACACTCACACACACACACACTCCCCCAGAAAAAACCACACTCAGAAAAACACACACTCACACCGAAAAAACACACACACAAACACACAGAAAAAAACACACTCACTCACCCAGAAAAAACCACACTCAGAAAAACATACACACTCACCCACACACTCACCCAGAAAAAACAACACTCACCCAGAAAAAACCGCACACACCCAGAAAAACACACACACACCTCGAAAACACACACACACACACACACACACCGAAATCACACACAAACACACAGAAAAAACCACTCTCAGAAAAACACACACTCACCCTGAAAACACACACTCACACACACACACTCGCCCCGAAAACACACACACTCACCCTGAAAAAAACACACTCAGAAAAACACACACTCACACACACACAAACACACAGAAAACACACACTTACACACACTCGCACACACACACACCCAGAAAAAATCCACACTCAGAAAAACACACACTCACAGACACACAAACACACACACTTACTCAGAAAAAACCACACTCAGAAAAACACATACACACCCTGAAAACACACACTCACACACACACTCTCACCCCAAAACACACACACTCACACACACACAAACACACAGAAAACACACACACTCACCCTGAAAAAAACCACACTCAGAAAAACACACACACACCCAGAAAACACACACACTCACCCAGAAAACACACTCACCCAGAAAAAACCACACTCAGAAAAACACGCACACATCCCGAAAACACACACTCACACACACACAAACACGCAGAAAACACACACACTCACACAAACACACACTCACCCAGAAAGCACACACACTCACCCAGAAAAAAACACACTCAGAAAAACACACACACACCCCAAAAACACACACTCACACACACACTCACCCCGAAAACACACACACTCACACACACACAAATACGCAGAAAACACACACACTCACCCAGAAAAAAACCACACTCAGAAAAACACACACACACCCCGAAATCACACACTCACACACACACTCACCCCAAAAACACACACACTCACCCAGAAAAAACCACACTCAGAAAAACACACACACACATCAAAAACACACACTCACACACACACACTCACCCCCAGAACACACACACTCACACACACACCCCAAAAACACACACACTCACCCAGAAAACACACACACCCCGAAAACACACACACTCACACACACACATACACACCGAAAACACACACACTCACACAGAAAAAACCACACTCAGAAAAACACACACACACCCCGAAAACACACACTCACACACACACAAATACACAGAAAACACACACACTCACCCAGAAAAAACCACACTCAGAAAAACACACACACATCCCGAAAACACACACACACCCCGAAAACACATACACTCACCCAGAAAAAACCACACTCAGAAAAACAGACACACATCCCGAAAACACACACTCACACACACACACTCACCCAGAAAACACACACACTCACCCAGAAAACACACATTCACCCAGAAAAAACCACACTCAGAAATACACACACACACCCCGAAAACACACACTCACACACACACACTCACCCCGAAAACACACACACTCACCCAGAAAAAACCACACTCAGAAAAACACACAAACATCCCAAATACACACACTCACACACAAACACACAGAAAACACACTCACCCAGAAAGAGCCACACTCAGAAAAACACACAAACACGCCCCGAAAACACACACTCACACACACACACACACAGAAAACACACACAGTCACCCAGAAAAAAGCATACTCAGAAAAACACAAACAAACCCCGAAAACACACACTCACACACACTCACCCCGAAAACACACACTCACACACACTCACCCCGAAAACACACACTCACACACACACACTCACCCCGAAAACACACACACTCACCCAGAAAAAACCACACTCAGAAAAACACACAAACATCCCAAAAACATACACTCACACACAAACACACAGAAAACACACTCACCCAGAAAAAACCACACTCAGAAAAACACACACACACACCCCGAAAACACACACTCACACACACACACAGAAAACACACACAGTCACCCAGAAAAAAGCATACTCAGAAAAACACACACACACCCCGAAAACACACACTCACACACACTCACCCCGAAAACACACACTCACACACACATAGAAAACTCACACACTCACCCAGAAAAAAACCACACTCAGAAAAACACACACACACCCCGAAAACACACACTCACACACACACACACTCACCCCGAAAACAAACACACTCACAAACACACACACCCCAAAAACACACACACTCACACACACTCACCCCGAAAACACACACTCACATACACACAGAAAATTCACACACTCACCCAGAAAAAACCACACTCAGAAAAACACACACACCGCGAAAACACACAATCACACACACACACTCACCCCGAAAACACACACACTCACACAAATACACACCCCAAAAACACACACACACTCACACACACCCACCCCGAAAACACACACTCACACACACACAGAAAACTCACACACTTACCCAGAAAAAACCACACTCAGAAAAGCACACACACACACCGAAAACACACACTCACACACACACACTCACCCCGAAAACACACACACTCACCCAGAAAAAACCACACTCAGAAAAACACACAAACATCCCAAAAACACACACACACACAAACACACAGAAAACACACTCACCTGGAAAAAACCACACTCAGAAAAACACACACACACACCCCGAAAACACACACTCACACACACACACACACACAGAAAACACACACAGTCACCCAGAAAAAAGCATACTCGGAAAAACACACACACACCCCGAGAACACACACTCACACACACACACTCACCCCGAAAACACACACTCACACACACAGAGAAAACTCACACACTCACCCAGAAAAAACCACACTCAGAAAAACACACACACACCGAAAACACACACTCACACACACACACTAACCCCGAAAACACACACTCACACACACACAGAAAACTCACACACTTACCCAGAAAAAACCACACTCAGAAAAGCACACACACACCCCAAAAACACACACTCACACACACACACTCACCCCGAAAACACACACACTCACCCCGAAAACACACACTCACACACACAGAGAAAACTCACACACTCACCCAGAAAAAACCACACTCAGAAAAACACACACACACCGAAAACACACACTCACACACACACACTAACCCCGAAAACACACACTCACACACACACAGAAAACTCACACACTTACCCAGAAAAAACCACACTCAGAAAAGCACACACACACCCCAAAAACACACACTCACACACACACACTCACCCCGAAAACACACACACTCACCCAGAAGAAACCACACTCAGAAAAACACACAAACATCCCAAAAACACACACTCACACACAAACACACAGAAACACACTCACCCAGAAAAAACCACACTCAGAAAAACACACACACACACCCCGAAAACACACACTCATACACACACACACAAAACACACACAGTCACCCAGAAAAAAGCATACTCAGAAAAACACACACACACCCTGAAAACACACACTCACACACACACACCCCAAAAACACACACTCACACACACACACACTCACCCCGAAAACAAACACACTCACACACACACACACCCCAAAAACACACACACTCACACACACTCACCCCGAAAACACACACTCACATACACACAGAAAATTCACACACTCACCCAGAAAAAACCACACTCAGAAAAACACACACACACACCCCGAAAACACACACTCACACACACACACACAGAAAACACACACAGTCACCCAGAAAAAAGCATACTCAGAAAAACACACACACACCCCGAAAACACACACACACTCACCCTGAAAACGCACACTCACACACACACAGAAAACTCACACACTCACCCAGAAAAAACCACACTCAGAAAAACACACACACACCCCGAAAACACACACTCACACACACACACTCACCCCGAAAACACACACACTCACACACACACACACACCCCAAAAACACACACACTCACACACACACACCCCGAAAACACACACACTCACCCAGAAAAAACCACACTCAGAAAAACACACAAACATCCCGAAAACACACACTCACACGCAAACACACGGAAAACACATACACTCACCCAGAAAAAACTACACTCAGACAAACATCCCGAACACACACACTCTCCCAGAAAAAACACACACTCAGAAAAGCACACACTCACACACAAACACACACTCACACAGACACAAACACACACACTCACCCAGAAAATACCCACTCAGAAAAACACACACTCACTCCGAAAACACACACACCCCGAAAACACACACTCACACACACAAACACAGACACTCACCCAGAAAAAAATCACACTCAGAAAAACACACACACACCCCGAAATCACTCACTCACACACACACACAAGCACACACACTCACCCATAAAAAACACACACAGAAAAACTCACACACACCCTGAAAACACACACTCACACACACACAAACACACACACTCACCCGGTAAAAACCACAATCAGAAAAACACACACCCTCATACACACACACACAAACACACTCACACACACACACTCACCCAGAAAATACACACTCAGAAAAACACACACACACACCAAAAACAGACACACACACAAACACACCCAGATAATACACACTCTGAAAAACACACACACTCCCCAAAAACACACACTCACACACACACACACACTCACCCAGAAAAACCTACATTCAGAAAAACACACACACAACCCGAAAACACACACACTCACACACACACAAACACACAGAAAACACACACACTCACACACACAGAAAACACACACACACTCACTCACCCAGAAAAAAACACACTCAGAAAAACACACACTCACCCCGAAAACACACAGTCACACACACACACAAACACAGAGAAAAAACCACACTCACTCACCCAGAACAAACCACACTCCGAAAAACACCCACACACATCGAAAACACACACACTCACACACACACAAACACACAGATAACGCACACACTCACACACACAGAAAACACACACACACACTCACACACACACACTCACCCCGAAAACACACACACACACATACACTCACCCAGAAAAAACCACACTCAGAAAAACACACGCTCACCCCGAAAACACACACTCAAACACACGCAAACACACAGAAAAACCCACACTCACTCACCCAGAAAAAGCCACAATCAGAAAAACACACAGACTCACCCAAACAAACCACACTCACCCAGAAAAAACACACACACCTCGAAAACACACACACTCACACACACAAACACACAGAAAACACACACACACTCTCCCACACTCACACACACAGAAAACACACTCACACACACACTCACCCCGAAAACACACATTCACACACACACACAAACACACACACTCACCCAGAAAAAATCACACTCAGAAAAACACACACACACCCCGAAAACACACACTCACACACACACAAACACACACACACACCCAGAAAAAACATCCACAACCCGAAAACACACACTCACACACACACAAACACACACTCTCACCCAGAAAACACACACTCAAAAAAACACACACTCACACACACACACTCACCCAGAAAACACACACTCAGAAAAACACACACTCACACGCACACACACACACACACACACACACACACACACTCACCCAGAGATAACACACACACACACACACACACACACTCACCCAGAAAAAACCACACTCAGAAAAACACACACACCCACACACATACAAACACGCAGAAAACACACTCACTCACACTCACCCAGAAAACACACACTCAGAAAAACACACACACACACACACACACACTCACCCAGATAAAAACCACACTCACCCAGATAAAACCACACTCAGAAAAACACACACACACCTCGAAAACACACACACTCACACACACAAACACAGAGAAAACACACACACACACCCACACACTCACACACACAGAAAACACACGCACACACACACTCACCCCGAAAACACACACTCACACACACACACACACACTCACCCAGAAAAAAATCACACTCAGAAAAACACACACACACAACCCGAAAACACACACTCACACACACACAAACACACAAACTCACACAGAAAAAACACACTCAGAAAAACACACACACACCCTGAAAACACACACTCACTCACACACAAACACACACACTCACCCGGAAAAAACCACACTCAGAAAAACACACACTCACATACACACACACACACACAAACACATTCACACACACACACTCACCCAGAAAATACACACTCAGAAAAACACACACACACCCCAAAAGCACACTCACTCACACACAAACACACCCAGATAATACACACTCAGAAAAACACACACACACCCTAAAAACACACACTGACACACACACACACACTCACCCAGAAAAATCCACACTCAGAAAAACACACACACAACCCGAAATCACACACACTCACACACACACAAACACACAGAAAACACACACTCACACACACAGAAAACACACACACTCACACACACACACTCACCCCGAAAATACACACTCATAAAAATACACTCACCCTGAAAAAACCACACTCAGAAAGACACACATTCACCCCAAAAACACACACTCACACACACACAAACACACAGAAAAAACCACACTCACTCACCCAGAAAAAACCACACTCAGAAAAACACACACACTCAACCACACACTCACCCAGAAAAAAACCACACTCACCCAGAAAAAACCACACTCAGAAAAACACACACAAACCTCGAAAACACACAAACTCACACACATAAACACACAGAAAACACACACACACCCACACACTCACACACACAGAAAACACACTCACACACACACTCACCCCGAAAATACGCACTCACACACACACACTCACCCAGAAAAAACCACACTCAGATAAACACACACTCACACCGAAAAAACACACAGTCACACACACAAACACACAGAGAAAAAAACACACTCACTCACCCAGAAAAAACCACACTCAGAAAAACACACACACTCACACACACACTCACCCAGAAAAAACCACACTCAGAAAAACACACACACTCACCCACACACTCACCCAAAAAAACCACACTAACCTAGAAAAAACACACACACACATCGAAAACACATACACACACACAAACACACAGAAAACACACACACACACTCACACACTCACACACACAGAAAACACACTCACACACACACTCACCCCGAAAACACACATTCACACACACACACAAACACACACACTCACCCAGAAAAAATCACACTCAGAAAAACACACACACACCCCGAAAACACACACTCACACAAACACAAACACACACACACACCCAGAAAAAACATCCACAACCCGAAAACACACACTCACACACACACAAACACACACTCTCACCCAGAAAACACACACTCAAAAAAACACACACTCACACACACACACTCACCCAGAAAACACACACTCAGAAAAACACACACTCACAAACACACACACACACACTCACCCAGAGATAACACACTCACACACACACACACACACACACACTCACCCAGAAAAAACCACACTCAGAAAAACACACACACCCACACACATACAAACACACAGAAAACACACTCACTCACACTCACCCAGAAAACACACACTCAGAAAAACACACTCACACACACACGCACACTCACCCAGATAAAAACCACACTCACCCAGAAAAAACTACTCTCAGAAAAACACACACCTCGAAAACACACACACTCACACACACAAACACATAGAAAACACACACACACACTCACACACACACACACACAGAAAACACACTCACACACACACTCACCCCGAAAACAAACACTCACACACACACACAAACACACACACTCACCCAGAAAAAAAATCACACTCAGAAAAACACACACACACCCTGAAAACACACACTCACACACACTCAAACACACACACTCACCCGGAAAAAACCAAACTCAGAAAAGCACACACTCACATACACACACACACACAAACACACTCACACACACACACTCACCCAGAAAATACACACTCAGAAAAACACACACACCCCAAAAGCACACTCACTCACATACAAACACACCCAGATAATACACACTCAGAAAAACACACACACCCCAAAAACACAAACACACACACACACACACTCACCCAGAAAAATCCACACTCAGAAAAACACACACACACCCCGAAATCACACACACTCACACACACACAAACACACAGAAAACACACACACTCACACACACAGAAAACACACACACACACACACACTCACCCAGAAAAAACCACATTCAGTAAAACACACACTCACCCCGAAAACACACACTCACACAAACACAAACACACAGAAAAAACCACACTCGCTCACCGAGAAAAAACCACACTCAGAAAAACACCCACACACCTCAAAAACACACACACTCACAAACACACAGAAAACACACACACTCACACAGACAGAAAACACACACACACACTCACACACACACACTCACCCCGAAAACACACACTCACACACATACACTCACCCAGAAAAAAACACACTCAGAAAAACACACACTCACCCCAAAAACACACACTCACACACACACATACACACAGAAAAAACCACACCCACTCACCCAGAAAAAACCACACTCAGAAAAACACGCACACTCACCCACACACTGACCCAGAAAAAACCACACTCATCCAGAAAAAACCACACTCAGAAAAACACACACAAACCTCGAAAACACACACACTCACACACACAAACACACAGAAAACACACACACACACCCACACACTCACACACACAGAAAACACACTCACACACACACTCACCCCGAAAACACACACTCACACACACACACACTCACCCAGAAAAAACCACACTCAGAAAAACACACACTCACACCGAAAAAACACACAGTCACACACACACAAACACACAGAAAAAACCACACTCAGCCAGAAAAAAACCACACTCACCCAGAAAAACACACACGCACCTCGAAAACACACACACACACACACACTCCTAAAACACACACACACACACAAACACACAGAAAACACACACAAACACACAGAAAAAACCACACTCAGAAAAACACACACTCACCCTGAATACACACACTCACACACACACACTCACCCCAAAAACACACACACTCACCCTGAAAAAAACACACTCAGAAAAACACACAAACACCCCGAAATCACACACACACACACACAAACACACAGAAAACACACACACTCACCCAGAAAAAAAGACTCTCAGATAAACACACACTCACACACACACAGAAAACACACACTCACACACACACACACACACACAATAACTCACCCAGAAGAAATCCACACTCAGAAAAACACACACTCACACACACACAAACACACACACTCACTCAGAAAAAACCACACTCAGAAAAACACACACACACCCCGAAAACACACACTCACACACACACTCTCACCCCAAAAACACACACACTCACACACACACAAACACACAGAAAACACACACACTCACTCTGAAAAAAACCACACTCAGAAAAACACACACAAACCTCGAAAACACACACACTCACACACACAAACACACAGAAAACACACACACACACCCACACACTCACACACACAGAAAACACACTCACACACACACTCACCCCGAAAACACACACTCACACACACACACACTCACCCAGAAAAAACCACACTCAGAAAAACACACACTCACACCGAAAAAACACACAGTCACACACACACAAACACACAGAAAAAAACACACTCACTCACCCAGAAAAAACCACACTCAGAAAAACACACACACTCACCCACACACTCACCCAGAAAAAACCACACTCACCCAGAAAAAACCCCACTCACCCAGAAAAACACACACACACCTCGAAAACACACACACACACACACACACCCCGAAAACACACACACACACACACACACACAAACACACAGAAAACACACACAAACACACAGAAAAAAACACACTCAGAAAAACACACACTCACCCTGAAAACACAAACTCACACACACACACTCACCCCAAAAACACACACACTCACCCTGAAAAAAACACACTCAGAAAAACACACACACACCCCGAAATCAAACACACACACACACACAAACACACAGAAAACACACACTCGCACACACACACACACTCACTCACCCAGAAAAAATCCACACTCAGAAAAAGACACACTCACACACACACAAACACACACACTCACTCAGAAAAAACCACACTCAGAAAAACACACACACACACAGAAAACACACACTCACACACACACTCTCACCCCAAAAACACACACACTCACACACACACAAACACACAGAAAACACACACACTCACCCTGAAAAATACCACACTCAGAAAAACACACACACACCCCGAAAACACACACACTCACCCTGAAAAAACCACACTCACTCAGAAAACACACACACTCACCCAGAAAACACACACTCACCCAGAAAAAACCACACTCAGAAAAACACGCACACATCCCGAAAACACACACTCACACACACACAAACACACAGAAAACACACACACTCACACACACACACACTCACCCAGAAAACACACACACTCACCCAGAAGAAACCACACTCAGAAAAACACACACACATCCCGAAAACACACACTCACACACACACAAACACACACACTCACCCCGAAAACACACACACTCACCCAGAAAAAAACCACACTCAGAAAAACACACACACACCCCGAAAACACACACTCACCCCGAAAACACACACACTCACACACACACAAACACACACACTCACCCCGAAAACACACACACTCACCCAGAAAAAACCACACTCAGAAAAACACACACACACCCCGAAAACACACACTCGCACACACACATTCACCCCCAAAACACACGCACTCACACACACACACCCCAAAAACACACACACTCACCCAGAAAACACACACACACCCCGAAAACACACACACTCACACACACACACACACCTAAAACACACACACTCTCACAGAAAAAACCACACTCAGAAAAACACACACACACCCCGAAAACACACACTCACACACACACAAATACACAGAAAACACACACACTCACCCAGAAAAAACCACACTCAGAAAAACACACACACACCCCGAAAACACACACTCACACACACTCACTCACCCAGAAAACACACACACTCACCCAGAAAACACACACACTCACCCAGAAAACACACATTCACCCAGAAAAAACCGCACTCAGAAATACACACACACACCCCGAAAACACACACTCACACACACACACTCACCCCGAAAACACACACACTCACCCAGAAAAAACCACACTCAGAAAAACACACAAACATCCCAAAAACACACACTCACACACAAACACACAGAAAACACACTCACCCAGAAAAAAACACACTCAGAAAAACACACACACACACCCCGAAAACACACACTCACACACACACACACCCCGAAAACACACACTCATACACACACACTCACCCCGAAAACACACACTCACACACACACAGAAAACTCTCACACTCACCCAGAACAAACCACACTCATAAAAACACACACACACCCCGAAAACACACACTCACACACACACACTCACCCCGAAAACACACACACTCACACACACACACACCCCAAAAACACACACACTCACACACACTCACCCCGAAAACACACACTCACACACACATAGAAAACTCACACACTCACCCAGAAAAAACCACACTCAGAAAAACACACACACACACCGAAAACACACACTCACACACACACTCTCACCCCGAAGACACACACACTCACACACACACACCCCCCAAAAACACACACACTCACACACACACACCCCGAAAACACACACTCACACACACACAGAAAACTCACACACTTACCCAGAAAAAACCACACTGAGAAAAGCACACACACACCCCGAAAACACACACTCACACACACACACTCACCCCGAAAACACACACACTCACCCGGAAAAAACCACACTCAGAAAAACACACAAACATCCCAAAAACACACACTCACACACAAACACACAGAAAACACACTCACCCAGAAAAAAACACACTCAGAAAAACACACACACACACCCCGAAAACACACACTCACACTCACACACACACAGAAAACACACACAGTCACCCAGAAAAAAGCATACTCAGAAAAACACACACACCCCGAAAACACACACTCACACACACACACTCACCCCGAAAACACACACTCACATACACACAGAAAACTCACACGCTCACCCAGAAAAAACCACACTCAGAAAAACACACACACACCCCGAAAACACACACTCACACACACGCACTCACCCCAAAAACACACACACTCACACACACACACACCCCAAAAACACACACACTCACACACACACACCCCGAAAACACACACACTCACCCAGAAAAAACCACACTCAGAAAAACACACAAACATCCCGAAAACACACACTCACACGCAAACACACGGAAAACACACACACTCACCCAGAAAAAACTACACTCAGACAAACATCCCGAAAACACACACACACCCCAAAAAAGCACACTCAGAAAAACACACAAACATCCCAAAAACACACACACTCACCCGCACATACAAACACACAGAAAACACACACACTCACCCAGAAAAAACTACACTCAGAACAACACACAAACATCCCAAAAACACATTCACACACCCACACACACAGACACATAGAAAACACACACACTCACCCACACATCCCGAAAACACACACTCGACCACACACACACACACACACACACCCCAAAAACACACACTCGCCCACACACACACACACCCTGAAAACACACACACTCACCCGCACACACAAACACACAGATAACACACACACCCAGAAAAACTACACTCAGAACAACACACAAACATCCCGAAAACACACACACTCACACAAACACACAGAAAACACATACACTCACCCACACACCCCGAAAACACACACTCGCTCACACACACAAACACACAGAAAACACACACACTTACCCACACACACACAGAAAACACACACTCACTGCATCCCGCCCCCAACCACGCACACACACAGAGAAAAGCACCCCCAGAAAAAAATCACACACAGAAAAACACACACACATCCCGAAAACACACACACTCACTGGCCCACACCCACACACAGAAAAACACCCCCAGAAAAAAATACACTCAGCTCTCCAACACCCACTCATGAACACACCAATGCACATGCTCACCAACACACTCCCGAACACACCAATGCACACACTCACCAACACACTCCCGAACACACACAAGCATAGAAAGACACACTTAGGAAAAATACACAAACACACTCAGAAAACACTCAAACACTCACACCAATGCACTGACAAAAACACACTCACCAAGACAAACAGAAAACACGCACTACAAACACACTCACAAAACGACACCTCACCACACACCAACACACATAAAATCATACATTAAAAACACACATAAAAATAGCTCACTGGAGGAGGGTGGTCCACAATCCTCAATGATGGAGGAGCTCAGTACATCAATGCAAAGATAAGGCTGAAGTATTCGCTACAATCTTCAGCCAGAAGTGCCGAGTGCATGATCCATCTCGGCCTCCTCCAGAGGTTTCCAGCATCACAGATGCCAGTCTTCAGCCAATTCAATTCACTCCATGTGATATCAAGAAATAGCTGAAGGCACTGCATACTGCAAACGCTATGGGCCCTGACAATATTCCGGCAATAGTACTGAAGACTTGTGCTCCTGAACTTGCCACATCCCTAGCCAAGCTGTTCTAGTACAACTACAACATTGGCATCTACCTGGCTATGTGGAAAATTGCCAAGGTATGTCCTGTATACAAAAAGCAGGACAAATCTAACCCGGCCAATTACTGCCCCATCAGTCTACTCTCCATCATCAGTAAAGTAATGGAAGGGGTCATCAACAGTGCTATCAAGCGGCGCTTGCTTAGCAATAACCTGCTCACTGACACCCAGTTTGGGTTCTGCCAGGGCCACTCAGCTCCTGACCTCATTACAGCCTTGGTTCAAACATGGACAAAAGAGCTGAACTCCCAAGGTGAGGTGAGAGTGACTGCCCTTGACATCAAGGCAGCATTTGACTGAGTGTGGCATCAAGGAGCCCGAGCAAAGCTGGAGTCAATGGGAATCAGGGGGAAAACTCTCCACTGGTTGGATTCATCCCTAGCACAAAGGAAGATGGTTGTGGTTGTTGGAGGTTAAACATATTAGCTCCAGGACATGACTGCAGGAGTTCCTCAGGGTAGTGTCCGAAGCCCAGCCATCTTCAGCTACTTCATCAATGACCTTCCTTTGTGCAACACCTGCCCCTTTACTTCCCCTCTCCTCAGTCCAAGGGCCCAAACACTCCCTTCAAGTGAAGCAGCATTTCACTTGCACTTCCCTCAATTTAGTCTACTGCATTCGCTGCTCCCAATGCGGTTTCCTCTACATTGGAGAGACCAAACGCAGACTGGGTGAGCGCTTTGCAGAACACCTTCGGTCTGTCCGCAAGCATGACCCAGGCCTCCCTGTCGCTTGCCATTTCAACACTCCACCCTGCTCTCATGCCCACATGTCTGTCCTTGGCCTGCTGCATTGTTCCAGTGAAGCCCAACGCAAACTGGCGGAACAGCACCTCATCTTCCGACTAGGCACTTTACAGCCTTCTGGACTGAATATTGAGTTCAACAATTTTAGATCATGAACTCTCTCCTCCATCCCCACCCCCTTTCCAACTCCACCCCCCTTTTTTTTCCAATAATTTATATAGATTTTTCTTTTCCCACCTATTTCCATTATTTTTAAATATATTTCCATCCATTGTTTTATCTCTACCTTTTAGCCTATTTCATTTCCTTCCCCCCACCCCACCCCAACTAGGACTATCTGTACCTTGCCTGTCCTGCTTTCTACCCTTAATTAGCACATTCCTTAGATAATATCACCACCTTCAACACCTCTTTGTTCTTTTGTCTGTGACATCCTTTGGTTATCTCCACCTATCACAGGCCCTTTATCCAGCTCTACTTGTCCCACCACCCCCTTAAACCAGTTTATATTTCACCTCTCTTCTATTTTTCCTTAGATCTGGTGAAGGGTCATTCGGACTCAATAGAGCAACAGGAATCCAGTAGCTCACAATCGTCCACTCAGCCCCCTGGTGGTTGGCTGCCTTTCCCATCATTGGATTTGGGGAGCCTCATTGTAATACATCAGTGTACCATTACCAGGCCTGCCTGCTGGAACCGATCCCCCCCACTCGATCGCCTGTCCATGTCGGCAGGAAAGCAATCACACGTGTTTCACAACAGCATATAAAAGGCGTGCACCTGCGGCCTGCACTTTGAGGGGAACTCGGAGGTGAGCACACAGTAACGTTGTGCAGCTCTCACCGTGGTCGATGGTTGGACGCTGGGGGTGGGGTTGGAGTTAAGGGCAGTCCTGCTGTTGAATATAGCACAGGCTCAATTCAGGGTGGGTGAGGGAAGCGGCCACGCACTAGGGAAACATTGTATAAAGTGACCACTCCTCTGCAACTGAGACAGTTCAAGCACAGCCACATTGATATGATTGGAGTCGGGCCTCTAGATCCTCTGCCCACTCTAGCAATGCAGAGGCATCAAAGTGCCACCAAGTTCTCCAGAGCTCCCCCACCCTCCCGTCCCTCAGCACAGACTGCAAACTAATGAGTGTTTTAGTGGACTGCAGAACAAAACCCGCCATCGAGGCCAATGGGTAAAATGTCGTTTTACCTGCCTGCTACCACATTTCATGCAAATCTGGGACAATTCCGCCCTTAGAAAAACACTCACAAAACAGTGAAGCACACTCACCACAAACACATACAAAATCAAACACTCTCACAAAAACTCATTTAGACATACTCACAAGAATACCCCAAATATATACATCAGGCACACTCACACTTAAACACACTGATATTCAAGCACACTCACAGCAAACATACTCCAATAAGAGTTGGCAAGAGCACTCTGATTGGCAGAGGTGTTGGGAGACTTCACTTGCCAATCAGTCAGCACTCTCTTCTCATGCAGTATAAATTGTTGTTCCCTTTGAGATTTGGAATTCTTGTGAATCTGTCCTGATGAGTACAAGACAGAAAGCTTTGACAGCATGTTTCTTTTTTCAGCAATAATAAAAATCTATTTCAGTTTTGACATTTTCAATTGACCACCACTGCCCTGCCCTGCCCTCCACTCCAATCTCAACAGTTTTCTGGGGGAGATAGTTCCAGACTTCCAATACCCTTTGTGTGAAGGAGATCTTTCTGACATCACTCCTGAACCACCTAGCTCTAATTTTAAGGTTATACTTCCTTATGGTGGACTCTCCCCATCAGAGAAAATGGTTTCGCACTCATTTATCATATCAACCTTTTTAACCATCCTAAACACCCCAATTAGATTACTCCTTAACCTTCTAAATTCAAGGAAATTAATACAAGATTAGTAGTCTATGCCACCTGTCCTCATCATTTAACTCTTTTAGCCTCAGGATCAGTCTGGTGAATCTGTTTTACATCTCCTCCAAGGCCAATATGTCCTTCCTGATGGGGTTTGACCAAGGCACATGTAACATGTAACATAAACTTCACCCTTTAATATTCCAACTCCCATAAGATAAAGATCAACATTCTGATAATCTTTTTAATTCTTTTTGTTGTACCTGCCCACTAACTTTTAGTGATTGCTGCACTTTGACCTCTAAGTCTCTCTGCCCCTCCACAGTTCCCAGCTTCTCGCCATTAAGAAAATAGTCCAAACTATCTTCCTTAGGGGGCACAGCGGTGCAGTAGCAATGTCAGTAGACTAATAATCCCGAGGCTCTGGGGACAAGGGTTCAAATCCCACCATGGCAGCTGGTGGGGTTTAAATTTAATCAATTAAAAACTGTATTTGAAAGCTAGCCTTAGTAATAGTGACCATGAAATTAACATTGATTGTCATAAAAACCCATCTGGTTCACTAATGTCCTTTAGGGAAGGAAATCTGCCATCCTTACCCTGTTCGGCCTACATGTGACTCCAGACCCACAGCAACTGCCCTTTGAAATAGCCTCACAAGCCACTCATTTCAAGGGTAATTAGGGGTGGTCAGTAAGTGCTGCCCACATCCCATGAAAGAATTTTAAAAATGGATGACCTCACCTTTTCCCACATTAACTTAATCTGCCGCAATCAATCTGCAATGTCTCTTTAAGGTTAATCACAATTCAGAAAGCATTAAGAGTGAAAGCAGCTAATGAATTCATTAATTAATATCCTAGTCGGATATACAGCAAATCCCTGGCCTGCATTTTACAGCCACTTGCCGCTAATCTTAAAGAGATCTGCACACAAATACCTGTGGTGTAAAGTTCATTTTTCCTGACCTCAAGTCCAAATCTGGCGGCAACTTCACAGATCTTCAGGCACCAGCAATAGTGATGTCATCAAGCAAGGGAAGCAGCCAATCCCCTTGCAGTGGGAATCAATGTGGTTGATTAAATTGCCTAGCGAGCCACTCAGTTGAAAGAAACCACTACATAGTAACAAAAAAGGAATGAAACCAGATGGACCACCCGGCATCGACCTAGGGACCAGAAACGACAACAGCAATCTCAGCCCTGTCAACCCTGCAAAGTCCTCCTCACTAACATCTGGGGGCTAGTGCCAAAATTAGGAGAGCTGTCTCACAGACTAGTCAAGCAACAGCCTGACATAGTCATCCTCACGGAATCATTCCTTACAGATAATGTCCCAGACACCACCATCACCATCCCTGGGTATGCCCTGTCCCACCGGCAGGACAGACCCAGTAGAGGTGGTGGCACAGTGGTATACAGTCGGGAGGGAGTTGCCCTGGGAGTCCTCAACATCGACTCCAGACCCCATGAAATCTCATGGCATCAGGTCAAACATGGGCAAGGAAACCTCCTGCTGATTACCACGTACTGCCCTCCCTCAGCTGATGAATCAGTGCGCCTCCATGTTGAACACCACTTGGAGGAAGTATTGAGGGTGGAAAGGGCGCAGAATGTACTCTGGGGGACTTCAATGTCCATCGCCAAGAGTGGCTCTGTAGCACCACTACTGACCGAGCTGGCTGAGTCCTAAATGACATAGCTGCTAGACTGGGTCTGTGGCAGGTGGTGAGGGAACCAACAAGAGGGAAAAACTTACTTGACCTCATCCTCACCAACCTGCCTGCTGCAAATGCATCTGTCCATGACAGTATCGATAGGGGTGACCACCGCACAGTCGTTGTGGAGACGAAATCCCACCTTCACATTGAGGATACCCTCCATCACGTTGTGTGGCACAACCACCGTGCTAATTGGGATAGATTTCAAACAGATCTAGCAACTCAATCCATGAGGCGCTGTGGACCATCAGCAGCAGCAGAATTGTACTCGAACACAATCTGTAACCTCACGGACTGGCACATTCCCCACTCTACCATTACCATCAAGCCAGGGGATCAACCCTGGTTCAATGAAGACTGCAGGAAGGCATGCCAGGAGCAGCACCAGGCATTCCTAAAAATGAGGTGTCAACCTGGTGAAGCTATAACACAGGACTACTTACATGCCAAACAGCATAAGCAGCAAGTGATAGACAGAGCTTAGCGATCCCACAACCAACAGATCAGATCTAAGCTCTGCAGCCCTGCCACATCCAGTCGTAAATGGTGGTGGACAATTAAACAACTCACTGAAGGAGGACGCTCGACGAATATCCCCACCCAGAGTGATGGAGGAGCTCAGTACATCAATGCCAAAGATAAGGCAGAAGCAGTTGCTGCAATCTTCAGCCAGAAGTGCCGAGTGGATGATCCATCTCGGCTTCCTCCGGAGGTCCCCAGCATCACAGATGCCAGTCGTCAGCCAATTTGATTCACTCCACGTGATATCAAGAAACAGCTGAAGGCACTGGATAGTGCAAAGGCTACGGACCCTGACAACATTCCAGTAATAATACTGAAGACTTGTGCTCCAGAACTTGCTGCACCTCTAGCCAAGCTGTCTCAGTGCAGCAACAACACTGGCATCTACCCGGCTATGTGGAAAATTGCCAAGGTATGTCCTGTACGCAAGGAGCAGGACAAATCCAACGCGGCCAATTACCGCCCCATCAGTCTACCCTCCATCATCAGTAAGGTAATGGAAGGGGTCATCAACAGTGCTATCAAGCTGCACTTGCTTAGCAGTAACCTGCTCACTGACGCCCCAGTTTGGGTTCCGCCAGGGCCACTCAGCTCCTGACCTCATTACAGCCTTGATTCAAACATGGACAAAAGAGCTGAACTCCCAAGGTGAGGTGAGAGTGACTGCCCTTGAAATCAAGGCAGCATTTGATCGAGTGTGGCATCAAGGAGCCCGAGCAAAACTGGAGTCAATGGGAATCAGGGGGAAAACTCTCCAATGGTTGGGATCATACTTAGCACAAAGGAAGATGGTTGTGGTTGTTGGAGGTCAATCATAGCTCCAGGACATCACTGCAGGAGTTCCTCAGGTTAGTGTCCTCGGCCCAACCACCTTCAGGTACTTCATCAATGACCTTCCATCATAAGGTCAGAAGTGGGGATGTTCACTGATGATTACACAATGTTCAGCACCATTTGCAACTCCTCAGATACTGAAGCAGTCCATGTCCAAATGCAGTAAGACCTGGACAATATCCAGGCTTGGACTGACAAGTGGCAAGTACCATTCGTGCCACACAAGTTCCAGGCAATGACCATCTCCAACTAGAGAGAATCCAACAATCACCCCTTGATGTCCAATGGCATTATCATCACTGAATCTCCCAGTATTAACATCCTGGGGGTTACCATTGACCAGAAACTGATCTGGAATAGCCATTTAATACTGTGGCTACAGGGGCAGATCGGAGGCTAGGAATCCTGCAGTGAATAACTCACCTCATGACTCCCCAAAGCATAAAAAGCATCTACAAGGCACAATTCAGGAGTGTGATGGAATATTCCCCACTTGCCTGGACGAGTGCAGCTCCCACAACACTCACAAAGTTTGACACCATTCAAGGCAAAGCAGCCCGCTTGATTGGCACCCCATCCACCACCTTAAACATTCACTCCCTCCACCACCGACACACAGTAGCAGCAGTGTGTACCATTTACAAGATGCAGTGCAGGAACTCAGCAAGGCTCCTTCGACAGCACCTTCCAAACCCACGACCACTACCATCTAGAAGGACAGGTGCAGCAGATACATTGGAACACCACCACCTGGAAGTTCCCCTCCAAGTCACTCACCATCCTGACTTGGAAATATATCTCCGTTCCTTCACAGTCAAAATCCTGGAACTCCCTCCCTAACAGCACTGTGGGTGTACCTACACCACATGGGCTGCAGCGGTTCAAGAAGGCAGCTCACCACCACCTTCTCAAGGGCAACCAGGGATGGGCAATAAATGCTGGCCTAGCCAGCAAAGGCCACATCCCGTGAATGAATAAAAAGAAAGTATTCACACAGACAGCAAACTTAGGAACTTAGAAGCATCCTTCACTTTTTCATATGACACAGAATGAAATAAAGATTGGAATTTACCTATGGGATTAATGTAAAAGCTAAATTATAATAAACTTTAAAGAATAATTAACTACTTAAAAATCTGTGGAATGTTTTTTATTAGAATGGAGAAATTTAACATTTCAAGAAGATAAAATTAGCTCAGAGGCAGTTCAGCAGGAAGTATGAACTTGGTACATCATTAAAAAAGCAGAAACAATTCCATAAGGTCCAGCTTTTTAAAGTGATTTTACAGCAAAAATAATGACCTAAAAGCACAGGTTCTCAACAGTTCAGTGATTTCTATTACAGGCTGAGGGCACATCATCAGGGCACCTCATAAAGAAACAGCTTCTGAATTTCCATGTTTAGCTGCAAATGAGCGGACAAATGAACAGGCTGCACACACTTCTGTCAGTTTCACAGAGGCAATGATGGTGAGGGCTGACAGTTTCATTGCTGCCATATGTATATTTGCAAAGAGAGCACTGGTCACGATGCAGGAATTCCTGTGGTTCTGACTTGTGATTGCATTACCTGTCACCAAGAGGACTTTCATACAATAAATTATTTTAACTATTAAACTAATGTCCCCTGGGCACCTTCTGACTGGTACAATGTGACATTCTGATGCCATAAAACCCACTGGCTTAATGAAGCATACATTTTAACTAGGAATTGATTGAAAGTGAGACCACACTCTGAAACATGAGCTGTTACTTGTGGCCATTGACATTTCACTTCTGACTAAAAGCTCATTTTTAATTCTCTGTTATTTGCTGACGTTTCCTAATAATCCTGAAAGCCTCAAGCACTGGAAAAACCCAAGAAATGAAGGCAGCTAACTTCAGATTCAAATCGCATTTTTACTGAGTATATTGTCTTGATATTTTCTGGACAGATAGTTTAACTTGGACTACCCTATTACTGATCAACTTTGAATACTTGTGGGTTTCCAATATTTAAGTTATAACAAAAAGGTTTTATATGCGTCTGATTTTAAGTTAAGTAACTGAGTCAGTTAAAACTCAGTTCTTTTTAATTATAGAGCACAATAGCAAGGATACGATGATATATTTGAAGAATAATTGTAGGGCTATGAAGGAGGAAATGAGAGTGGGACTAATTAGATAGCTCTTTCAAAGAGCAGGCATGGTCACAATGAGCTGAATGGCCTCTTTCTGTGCTGTATGATTGCATGAACATTTATTTATGGCCTAACGTAGTCTCTCACCAACATGTCATGGCACTTTTGAATCCATTGGCATGTGATTGAGGCAGAAGAGGCAGATATTAGGACCCAAAAGGACAAATATTCTCAAATGCCACAATGTTCACTTAACACGGTGTCATCTGCATGGTAATTGTGCTTTAATTTTCTTTTTATTTGTTTTATTTGTGGGGTGTGGGTGTTGCTGGCTGGGCCGGCATTTCTTGCCCATCCCTAACTGCCCTTGAGAAGGTGGTGGTGAGCTGCCTTCTTGAACCACTGCAGGGTACACCCACGGTGCTGTTAGGGAGGGATTATGACCCAGTGACAGTGAAGGAACGGCGATATATTTCCAAGGCAGGATGGTGAGTGGCAGGTGATGGTGTTCCCATGTATCTGCTGCCCTTGTTCTTCTAGAGAATAGAGGTCGTGGGTTTGTAAGGTGCTGTCTAAGGAGCCTTGGTGAATTCCTGCAGTGCATCTTGTAGATGGTACACACTGCCGCTACTGTGTGTCAGTGGTGGAGGGAGTGAATGTTTGTGGATGCGGAACTAATCAAGCGGGCTGCTTTGTGTCGATCTTCTTGAATGTTGTTGGAGCTGTATCCAGGCAAGTGGGGAGTATTCCATCACACTCCTGCCTTGTGCCTTGTAGATGGTGGACAGGCTTTGGGGTGTCAGGAGGTGAGCCACTTACCACAAAATTCCCGGCCTCTGACCTACCCTTTTAGCCACAGTATTTATTTGGCTAGTCCAGTTCAGTTTCTGGTCAATGGTAACCCCCAGGATGTTGATAGTGGAGGATTCAGTGATGGTAATGCCATTGAATGTCAAGGGACAATGGTAAGATTCTCTCTTGTTGGAGATGGTCTCCATTGATTGCCTGGCACTTGTGTGGTGCAAATGTTATGTGCCACTTATCAGCACTGCAGGAGTTGTCCAGGCCTTGCTGCATGTGGACACAGACTGCTCCAGTATGTAAGAAGTTGCAAATGGTACTGAGCACTGTGTAATCATCAGCAACCTTTTGATGGAGGGAAGGTCATTGATGGAGCAGCTGAAGTTGGTTGGGCCGAGGACACTACCCTGAGGAACTCCTGCAGTGATGTCCTGGGACTGGGATGATTGACCTCCAATAACCACAACCATCTTCCTTTGTGCTAGATTGGACTTCATCTAGTTTGGAGTTTTCTCCTTATTCCCACTGACTGCTATTTTGCCAAGGCTCCTTGATGCCACACTCAGCCAAATGCTGCTGTAAAGGGCAGTCACTCCTCACCTCGCCATTGGAATTCAGCTCTTTTGTCCATGTTTGGATTAAGGTTGTAATGAGTTCAGGAGCTGAGTGGCACTGGTGGAGTTGAGAAATATTTTTTCATCACATTTTGATCCATTTATATATGTGGCATTGAGCACACTATTCCTGTTTGAACCTCCTGCTAAGAGAAATAATTATGAATTTAATCTTTAATTTATGTAAATTGTGATTTAAATCCATTTCTTCGCTCTAACTTTGAGCCATTTCCTGTTACCAATTTCATGAATGAGTGCAATTCACCCAATGAGTGATCTATATCAGGCGGTCAGGAAGCTGACTATCGTCCGCGATCGGCACTGGACTGCGATTTTGCGCTGGCGGGTCAATAAGGCCCTGGGTGTGAAACGCAAGCAGCAGCGTTCAGTGATGCCTGTGTGGGGGTGCAGAGGGGCGGAGGGAGGGAGGGCGTGTAGGCCGAGCATGAACTTCACCCATGCAAGTGTGTGAGCACTCCATAGTCTCCCTGAGGCACGGAGCTCCCTCAGGGAGATGAAGCATTGTTAAAAAAAGAAAATAAAGAAAGTGAAAATGTAATAAAACATGTTCCCTCATGTGTCTCTGTCACATGAGCAGGGACAACTTATTAATTTAGTTTTAAAACTTTTATTTTATTATTATTTGCTTTTTAAAACCTCATCCCGCCCGTGGATGAGGTTTCCAAAAAAATACAAAGGCCGCTTGGCCTTTTCGCCTGCCCGTCAACCATTAGGTTGGATGGGCAGTGAAAAATTTAACTTAATTGATTATTTAATGTCCTTTAACAGGCCTTTTAGTTGCCGGTAGGAGCGCAGCTGACTCCGGCACATGCCCGCTGACTGAACTATCACACGACTGCGTGTTGAGGATGGCCGACGTCAACACCCATCATTCCACGCTCGAGCAGGCCGGGCATCCGCCCACCCGCCGAACAAAAATTTCTGCCCTATAAATACTTCTTAAAATTTAATGGGAAGGTTGGAAACCTTCGTGTCCCCCATCAGTCTGCTGTTGACCTCTCTCATTCTAAGTTGTCTACTATTGCTGGACATGGATGGTTTCCTCTCTGAGGATTCTCTGGGGTTCAGTCAACCATCTAGTGTCATGGCCGCATAGCTTTGAAATTCTTGGCCTCAGAATAAGGCTGGCCCATGGGTTCACCCAGTGCCATTTTATAACTGCCCTGAGAGTTCAGCTTTTAATAGAGAGGAGAGGTTCTCATACTCACCCCCATCATTGGGTTTGAACTAGAGGTTTGTGCCCTCTCTGGAGCTCCCATCATTGTCCCCAGCGCCATTCTGTAACAGTCTAATTGTCAGCAGAGATTGAAGCAGCGTTAACTCAGCCAATTGCAATTACATAAAATGTACAGCCCAGGAACAGGCCATTTGGCCCGACTGGTCTCTGCCAGCATTTGTGCTCCACCTGAGCCTCAGTCCACTTTATCGATTTTGCAGGCGGGTGCAGAGCTATTCTGCATTGTGTTGGTGAGGATCCTGACTGACAGGTTTTCAAGTCCAAAGATGTGGAAGAAACACACAATTCTTTAAGCCCCCTCTGTTCTCCTGGGTTGTTCCCAGCACTGTCCTGGCGAATAGTCTCCAATTTCCGCAGCCTCTTGGCTAGTCCTGGAGGGCTGGTAACACGAGGTGATGTCTCAACTGACTACCTACCCCAGTGTATCCAGATAACTTCTGGTGGATGGGGCCAGGATATTAGTCCAGGTTCACCACATATAATCCCAGTTTTCCACTCGGGATCTAACTGTGCAGCTGCCAATATTCCAGCATGAGTACAAATATTTCCTGCATTACTTTCATGGTTAAACTGTAGCCAGTGAGCTGGAGTGCTCTGTACTCACTGAGCCCTGCAACAATGATGAGTTCCCCTGACCAGGTGGGAAGAACACAGGGTATGAAGACACATTCCACAGCCCAGTGTCCAAAAGCCAGTGTAATGACTGCAGTCCCTCAAGGCCTCTTCAATAACAGAGTAAGCAAGCATAAGAGGCTGCAAAGACTTTTTTATTATCACTAAATCAGATGACCGTTACACAACTGAGTAATGGAGAGCAGATTTTTCAGCTTCTCAAACCATATTGTTCCTTTCAGGTGAAGCCAAGAGAAGTCAAGGGCAAGGAAAAGGTCATATGGCCCATCAGGGATCTTCCTCACTCTCTCATCACTAATAAAAACGAAAAGACTTGCATTGCTATAGTGCCCATTGCAAACCACAGGGTGACCCAAAGCACTTCAAACACAATGAAACATTCTTTTGTACCAGAATGCCAATTTGTGCACAGCAAGATTCCACAAAAGCAATTCAATAAATGAGCAGATTGCCTATGTCAGTGATGTTGATTGAGGAATATTTATTGGGTAGCAGACCAGTGATAGACTCGTCCCCACTCCCCAAGCTCAACTTTGAAATAATGCTGTGGGAACTTGAGAGGGCAGAGCAGTTTACACATCACCTGATAATGCACCATTCTCTCAGCACTACACTTGAACTCATGACCCTCTGGCTCAGCTGAACCTGCTACCCACTGAGCCATGGCTAATGGTTTTGTTCAGTCCTACCTCACCTTGAGGGAACCATAAAACAGCACAAATGAGGATTCAATGGGAATCATGCTGGCAGGCGGGGAAATTCCCAGCATGTGCCCACTGCATAAGGCTCAAGGTGTGTACTGTGAGGGACAGTGAGGTTAAGGAGAGTTCGAAAGCAAAATGGTGATCATTCGGTGGTGCCAAGTTTGGGTTTCAGAAGCTGAAGTCCATAACAGGAAGGATGGACTGATGGAGTTAGAGTCCCAGTTAGGAGAATTTTACTGAAAGTATATGTGATGGAGAAAGATTAAACTGAAATCTTGCAACACTCTGGTCATTGGGTGATGTAATATTGGTTTGGGATATGTTTTTGTTTTATGATTCAGTTGAAGAGTTTGAATGCGTTCTGAGTAATGCAGGACAAGTGGAAAACAATCATTGGATACTCCAATGGGTTTAGTCCACACCATTTTCACATCAGAGGCTGCATCGTATAAAACTCTAATTTTAAACTGCTGCCCACAGGAATAGCGTGTACAGGGTGGGTGGGGGAAACACTGACAGTGTGGTGCTCAGCAGTCCAGTCCATATGAGTACACCATCATGTTAACAATTGGGTTTTAGACAGTGTGTGTGAGCACCAGCCCCCAACCCCCCACCCTTGCTTGGTCCAGGCAGGTCACAACCTCATTCAAAGGACAGGGCCCAATATTCAGGCCCCAGCCGTATTTTAACTGGCAGCAGTGAGAGTTGCCAGAGAAACCCAGCACGCAGAGGCAGAAGGTGAGCCCATTTTGTTTTTTACAGGCATACTTGTGGGACAGGGCGGAGTGGAGGAGTGGGCCAAGGTATCTGTGCCCTACCCTGGAACTCCGCCTCATTCCTGAGACCCCACCCCCACTACCATCTCCCACCCCACCCACCCCACCTCCAACACCCCCACACCATCTCCCACCCCACCCACCACCCTCCACCATCCCCACCTCCAACACCACACCCCCACCACCATCTCCCACCCCACCCACCACCCACCCCACCTCCAACACCACATCCCCACACCATCTCCCACCACCACACCCCCCCCCAACACTCACCCCACCCATACACCCACCACCATCCCCCACCCCACCACCCCCCACCACCACTCCCCACCCCACCCACTACTCACCCCGCCCACCCCACTGCCCCACCCAACCCCACCAGACCCCCAACACCATCCCCCACCACCCCACCCACCCCCCTCCAGCATCCCCCACCACCCCACACAACCCCCCTACCAGCAGCCCCCACCTACCCGAGCACCCCACACCCCACACCCACCCCATCACCCCTCCACCCCACCCACACTCCCACCATCCCCCACCCCACCACCCTCCATCACCATCCCCCACCCCACCCACTACTCACCCCACCTACCCCACCACCCCCACCACCATCCCCCACCACCCACCCCACCACCTCCTGCCAACCCCCACCCCACCCACACTCCCACCATCCTCCACCCTACCCTCCCCCCCACCCACCATACCCCACCCCCGCACCCCACACCCACCCCACTGCCCCCACACCCCCATCCCCTCTCCCACTGCCCGCCATCTTGCTGATGAATCATTCCACAGTTTCCTGGCTGCAGGTTTCTGCTGTTTCTTTGGGGCCTGGTTTGGGCAGGAGTTGGACCTATTGGGTATATTTAAATGAGCCCTGGATGTTGAACTTATCTTAAATTCATCTTTGCCGATCTAGCTGTAAATTGCTATCTTCCCCCAGATTGGTATTTTCTTGTGAATGTCCTGATGAGTACGAGACGAAAAGCTTCAGCATGTCTCATTTTTACAGCAATAATACATTTCTCATTTCTTCTAAGTCTGGAGTTCAGTCTTGTTCTTGGCTTTGACCAGTTGCTTGATGGTGATGTGTTTACACCATTAACAGAGAGAGGCAGTAAGAGAGACCAGTGTCTCTGGAAGGCAGGTGTAGTGTCCTCCAGGCCTCTTGATGCTGGTTCCCAGTTCTGCATATCATCTGGTGCAGCAAAATGCAGAATATACAGTTTGAGTGGCAAGTACTTTTTATGGTTCGCAAGATATGTCTTTATAAGTTTTGGCAGACAGGAAGCTGTGAACAATTCTTCTCTCAAAAAAACAGTTAAACTTGGAAATGAAGGGCACCAGTAAACTTGTCCGAACTGGATTAGTATACCTTAAAATGGAACTCCAGTATTACTGATTTTTACAGGAATTTGAAAATTTTGAGCTGGTTTTCCCTCTGACTGGGCATTGTCATCCAGATGTGCCACTGTGAGTTGTCCACCACTGTTGACCAGTAGCTGGTGGATCTGTCGTTGTGAGGTTTGCTGTGGCACTCTGTGGTAAACCCTGATATGAATGGGCTGCTGGGGAAGGTATGACAGAGCAGGACCAGGGTCACCAAGACGGGCCTGAGCAGGGAGAAATTCAGAAGGGCCCACAGACCATGGCCATGGGAAGGCCCAGAGGCTTTACTGTGAGGACTGAGGGGAGCATGTGCTGCTCCTTCTGGACAACCAGGAATATTGAAAGGAGCAGCACTTTAGTACAGGGATTCCCAAACTGAGACACATGTACCCCTGGACATCTATGGGGATATGCAGAAGGAGCTGTCTAATATCAAGGCCATTGCCCACCCCACCCCTTCTGCTCTCTCTCATGTTCTCCCTTGTTCATTTTCTCTGATTTCATTGTAATGTGTTGCAATTTGCATTAAATTAGAAGCTGCAGATACCCAATCACCAGCATCGATGGCACAATGGGCAGTTAAATCAAAGCAGATCAGGTTTAAACTTTCTGCTAAGTGGAGCTGCTGGTTGCTTTGTCAAGGTGGATTGAAATTAAAAGGAAGACATCCAATTAGGAATATTACCAAAGTCGCGGCTGACCAGGTGTTGCAGGAGATGGTGGAAGCAAATCACAAGTGTGCTCAAATATCCTCTGAGTTAATGGAGCAGATTTTCATGGAGTTGAGCTGACTTTGGAGCCCTTTAAAAATGGTGGGCAGGTCCTGATTCTGGGATTCCCAACCCCATTCCCAGTGCCGGCAATCTTCACCAGCGCTGGATAAGGGAGCGGGGAGTCAGCCCATACCCTGCACTCCTAACCTGGCCAGCTCCATTGTGGGAATGGGCACCTCATACCTCCACACAATTTTCATGGAGTCAGGCCAGCTTATCGAGGATACATAGTTCACAGCCCCTTGGAGGAGTCATGAACCATAGTCTAGATTCAGGAAGTTTTTGAAACATATGTTTAAAGGTCTTAAACATGCCCCATCCATGCCCACTCACCCAGAATGCACAAAGTATAGAACAAATGAGCTATATAATAACAGCAGTAATTCTTGAAATGCTGATGAAAAAGGAACCCATTCAGAAATCTGCTTTGATAAAACTGCTGCTCTTACAACCCTGTAGAACTGTCAGACAGAGCCATTATAGTATCAACAACAGAAGCTTTACTTTGCTTCAAACCTCTTAATCTTGCCCAAATAAACATGCAGGCCTTAAAAAAAAATCAAAGAAATAATGACTTATTATAACCTCATAAAGATGCCACTCAATAAAAGCAAGTACTCCACTTCAACCTTTCTAAGTAGACCCCTGATGAGCAAATCCATTAGTGAGTCCTGGAGCTCAGCCAAGCATTCATAATGAGGTTATCTGGAGAAACGCATGCTATCATTATGAATGTTATGCTGAGCTTTATATGGAGATGGGTCTGTTGAGTCAGGAAATTTTCTGACTCGAGCTTCCCCCTCGTTAGCAAAAATTCCAGCCCATCATGTTCAGCTTTTGAAAAAATACTTTCTTATTGTTGCCCAAGATTGCCTCCTCCTTTGTCATCCCTTTCTCCCATTTTCAAAGTGCTAGTTTTGGCTTTTAGACTCATTTTTTGTGAGCATTCAAATCATTTTATGTTTTGGAACAGTAATTTCATTGAGAAAATCTTGACTTATTTTCACCAACTTCACGGACTGACTGATCCAGTCTCTGAAAAATTAATGACTTTTTTTGACTATGTACAGGTCCCAGTTTAATCTGAAATGCATAACTTCACGAAGAAACACATTGCCATTAAAATGTGAAATATTTTAATCTAAAATGTTAATACTTAGAGGAAATAAATGTTCAAAGCAATTGTGTAAGCAATCTTATTTTTACATGCAATGTTGTTAAGTAAAATGGGATGCATTACAAATAATGCATCTGGAAGGAGAGAAAGTTTCACTTGAACAGATCTGTTGTATTTGCAGATACAAGGTTCCAGGACCAAATGGTCTGGAGAACAACATTAACTAAAATTCGTAGGGAGAATGGTTGCTTCTGGGAAAAATAATCCTTCACACTCTTGAACTTCACAGTATCTGTAAATGTCAAATTGGAAGGAATGATCAAAATTAGCGTGGTACCTTAATTATTAATGATAGATTTAGCTTAACCTGATGGGTCTGTCATCCTAAATTTATGTGAAGCTGGTGGGAGAGATCTGCTTTGTACCCAGGGAAATGCAAATAACTAGCCTGCTACCCTTATGCGACATTTTCTCCAGTATCCATGCTGCAGACTTGTCCTGAACATGATGGCGGACACAGATCGAGTTTGAACTGTCTGTGTTTTGGGTCCATATTTGAGTAATGTTCCTTGAATTGTCAGGCAGGCTTGTCAAGGCTGCGATACTGTTTGCTCGAACCTATCTGGTGAAAGTGTATTTACATCATTCACTGGAATGAAGGTCCGAATCTTCAGTGGAATGGTAATCACTGTTGAATTGCCACTCCGCTCTTATTTACTTACCCTAGATGGAGCTCCATATTTCTCACCTGGACTTCTGACCTGGGCCTGTTGAGAAATGTGGAGGGGAATTGCCCAGCAGAAGGTGAGACTTCCCAGGCAATTCCTGTGTATTTAGTGTGTGGGGACCTCCAAGGAGTCCCCCAGGGAATCTTCCGGGGTATCTCCGAGGTATGATCCCCCAGAGAAGGGAAGGTCTAGGCTAAAGTTAAAGTACCAACTCTGCCTTTGTGTAGAAAACAAATTACACCTCAAACTATCACTTCAAACATTACACGCCTCTGTTTAAACCAACAACCTCAGCCATCACATTAATAGCAAGGAGTACTCTTAAGGCACTGTTTAAGTTATACACATTTATTATAATTTTGATATTCTGTACAATGTTTGAGAATTAAAGGGATTAAATATTAAACAGGTGTATTCTGCAAAGGGACAGCTGGTGGATCTGAAGTGGGTATGCACAAGTAATGTTTAAGCATCTCAGCTTTAGCTCCCACCTCAGTTCTGCTGCCAACTGATGGAAAAGCAGGGATTGTTGAACAACCCAGCAGGTCTGACAGCAGAGAGAGAGACAGAGTCAACACTTTGAATCCAATATTCAGAACTGGCAATGCTGATGTCCAGTTGCACTGGTAGAGATGGGACAAGCCTATTAAATGCATTTGACAAAATCACTGCCAAGGGAGGTGGTACAGGCAGAAACACTGAAGCTCCTTTTAAATTAACTACTAAAGCTAGCAGTTGTGGAATAGGTTATCGAGTGAGGAAGGCAGGATGAGCAACTGGAAGGGCACTTTGTGACAAAGTTATTGAGCTCTGTGAGAACTAGAACAGTGTATGGTATGTCTCAAACTGCAATACACAGATGGTTGTGCTATAGTGTATAGTAGTGCTGTAGTGTATAGTAGTGCTATTGTGTATAGTAGTGCTGTAGTGCTGCTCCCTAGCTATACATATCTCACTCTTCCTATAGGGACTAAACAATCCTGGCTTCTTGAAGAATTTTTCGTGTTGAGTATAGATTTTCAAGCACTTACTCTTGTGCCAGACACAAGTTCCACTCCTGTAAACATTCAGCCCCTAAGAGCAGAAATGTGACCTAGTGCACAAAGCAATTTGGAATGGAATGCTATTCCCAACTGAAAACAAAGAACATCACTCACACACGGCATCCTCATATCAGATTAAATTATTCGCAGAGATAGCGTATCACAGTAACAGCAAAGTACAACTGGTTACTAAATCAATTGTTACGGACAGGGTGAGAGAAAACTGCTGAAATCCCTGTTCCTTTCTTAACTCTCCACAGTCAGCTTTTGCGAGAGGAATATGTTTGCGTGCGTGTTTTAACCCCTGAGTGTGTGGACAATTTCAATAACTAGTAGCAAGCTTCTCGTGGGTTTAAATAAAGAAAGAGGATTGTTTATTCACCCTGAAATCAAACAATACAGCACTTGCTCACACAGTCAAACACACAAGCACACTCAAGGAAAGAGACTAATGCACTTTTATAGGTTATAAGCAAACAGAATAGTTCATAATTCATGTGATTGTCTTATTCTGGAAAATGCACATTGCAGGCCTGATGATGACAACGTCTTCACTCCTGAAGTGTAGTTTAGGTGAATTCAACAGCTGGAGTCGAATGTCAAAGTTGTTTCAGGAATCTCTTGAAGAGATGGACTTTCTACAGGTTACAGTTAGCTGCTTGTACTCTTGTTACCAGGAGATCAGTTTGCTGTATTGGTGAACCCGAGAAGGAACAGGCTTGCAGACCTTGTGACATTACATCCCCCGGTTTGTTTAAGGCGTTGCTGTCTTTTGTGTTCTGTCTGTGTCGTACAGCAGACAGTGTTTTAAAGAATACAAAAGGATAAATATTGCTGCCTTACCATGTGACTCCTCACAATTTCAATTACTACACCAGATATGGTGGTGGCCTTGGGTAGATTAGCCACATCCTGGTTTTATTGTTTGAAACATTCATCCTGAGGGTGGGGCAAGGGGCGGGGAGGGGGCGTTAGGACAATCACCTTTGCTTCAGGAAAAAAAACGTTCAATTCAGGAATGTCTCCTGATAGTCTCCGGATGAGTGTAGTTTTTAAAAATTATTTCATGGGATATGGGTGCTTCTGGTTAGACCACCATTTATTATTCATCCCTAGCTGCCCAAGCACAAGCCCCAAGTTATTAGTAAAGAGGAATTTGCAGGGTTTTTTGGGCTGAGTTTGCTTTTGCCCTTTCCTGTGCCTAAGTCAATGCCAGGTGGACCATCTGATTTTATACATTTTCAACTATTCTGCAATGGTGGTTTGATATAACTGAGTGGCTTGCTAGGCCAGTTCAGAGGGCAATTATAAATCAACCATATTACCGTGGGTCTGGAGTCACATGTAGGCCAGACCAGGTAAGGACAGTAAATCCCCTTCCCCAAAGGGCATTAGTGAGCTGACAAGACTGGGATGTCAAGTTCATGATCTCTCCCAGCCCATGGTTTGTGCTCTCTGGATTCTGCACTCCGTGATGAGTACTATGTGCTTTAATCCAATGGGAAGTAATGGAACTGGGGGAAATAGAACAGGCAGAAGCTGAGGAAATTAAGATAAGTATATGGATAAGGATTTAGAAATCTCTTTTTGTGTTTTTTATCTGTATTGGTTAGTGGACTTAATATTAGTGTAAATAAGTGCAAATCAAAGGAAAACGAGCTAAGCAATTACATTCTAACTGCATTTAAAGGCACTAATAACTGATAAAAAGATAAGAAGTTAATCACAGTAACTAATTACTAATATATCTAACATCAAAGCTAAATAATACTATGTGAGTGGTATATTTTCCACTAACAGGACACTGCCTTCAGTCCAAAAAAACATTCTGCCTACCGCACACGAGCAATGTCATATGAAGATACAAACATACGAATTAGGAGCAGGAGTAGGCCATTCGGCCCCTCCAGCCTGCTCCGCCATTCAATAAGATCATGGCTAACCTGAGTTTAACCTCAACTTCACAATTCTGCCCATCTCTGATAACCTTTCACCCCTTTGCTTAACAAGGATCTATCTACCTCTGCCTTAAAGATATTCAAGGACTCTGCCTCAACCACCTTTTGAGGAAGAGAATTCCAAATGCTCACAACCCTCTGAGAAAAAATATTTTTCTTCATCTCTGTTTTAAATGGGCGATCCCTTATTTTTAAACAGTGACCCTCTAGATTCTCCCACAAGAGGAAACATCCTCTCCACATCCACCCTGTCAAGACCCTTCAGGATCTTATATGTTTCAATCAAGTTGCCTCTTACTCTTCTAAACTCCAGTGGATACAAGCCTAACCTGTCCAATCTTTCCTCATAAGACCATCCACCCGTTCCAAGTACTAAATCTGGTAAACCTTCTCTGAACTGCTTCTAATGCATTTACTTCCTTCCTTAAATAAGGAGACCAATACTGTACACAGTATTTCGGAACTGGTCTTGCCAATGCCCTGTATAACTGAAGCATAACCTCCCTACTTTTGTATTCAATTCCCTTCACAATAAATGATAACATTCTATTCGTTTTCCTTATTACTTGCTGTACCTGCATACTAATCTTTTGTGATTCATGCACTAAGACACCCAGATCCCTCTGCACCTCAGAGCTCTGCAACCTCTCACCATTAAGATAATATGCTTGTCTTTTATTCTCCTTGCCCAAATGGACACCCTCACATTTTCCTACATTATTCTCGATTTTCCAGATCTTTTGCCCACTCACTTAACCTATCTATATCCTTTTGTAACCTCCTTATGTACTCTTCACAACTTACTTTCCTACCTATCTTTGTGTCATCAGCAAATTTGGCAACCATCCCATCCATCCCTTCACCCAAAATTATTTGAACCTCCAGCACAATCCCTGTGGCACACCATTTGTCACATCCTGCCAAGCAGAAAAGACCCATTTATGCCTACTCTCTGTTTCCTGTTAGCTAGCCAATCTTCTATCCATTTCTCCATTTTACCCCCTATACCATGAACTTTTATTTTCTGCAATAACATTTGATGAAGCACCTTATCAAATACCTTCTGAAAATCTAAGTACAGCACATCCACTGTTTCCCCTTTATTCACAGCATCTGTTACTTCTTCAAAGAACTCCAATAAATTGGTTAAACACGATTTCCTTTCACAAAACCATGTTGACTCTGTCTGATTACCTTGAATTTATCTAAATGCCCTGTTATAACATCTTTAATAATAGCATCTAACATCTTCCCTATGACAGATGTTAAGCTAACTGGCTTATAGTTTCCTGCTTTCTGTCTCCCTCCCTTTTTGAATTAGCTATTTTCCAATCAAAAGGAACCTTCCCCAAAACTAGTGAATTTTGGAAAAATAAAACCAATGCATCAACTATCTCACTAAACTCTTCTTTTAAGACCCTAGGATGAAATCCATGAGGACCTGGGGACTTGTCAACCTGCAGTTCTAACAGTTTGCTAAGTACCACTTCCCTGGTGATTGTAATTTTCTTGAGCTTCTCCTCCTATCCAATTCCTGATTTACAGTTATTTCTGGGATGCAAAATACCTATTCAATTCATCTGCCATCTCCTTATTTTCCATTATTAATTCCCAGACTTACTTTCCATATACCAGTGCTCACTTTGTTAATTCTTTTCTTTTTTAAATATCTATAGAAACTCTTACTATCTGTATTTATATTTCTAGCTAGCCTCCTCTCTTACTCTAATTTTTCCCTCCTTATTAATCTTTTAGTCATTCCCTTGCTCTTTTCTATATTGTCCAATCTTCTAACCTGCCACCTGTCTTTGCACAATTATATGCTTTTTCTTTAAGTTTGATACTAGCTTTAACTTTTCTAGTTAACCACAAATGGTGGATCCTCCCTTGTACTTTTTCTTACTGGTTGAAATATATCAATTCTCTGTATTCTGAAATATGTCCTTAAATTTTTGCCACTGCATCTCTATTGACCTATCCCTTAACCTCAATTTGCCAGTTCACTTCCGCTAGCTCTGCTTTTATGCCCTCGTAATTGCGCTTATTTAAGTTTAAAATACTAGTGTAAATACTGAATGTAAAACTCAATTATATTATGATCACTGGTACCTAGGGGCACCGTGTATGAATTTCAGTGTCAGTGCGATGCCAGGTACATCATCCATATGTCCCAGTGATTGTCTGATTGAATGATCCTTCAGTTGCTTGTAATGGGAGCAGGGGAGACAACACGGTCCATCGAACCTGCTCCCTCCATTCAATGTGATCAGGGCTGATCTTGGGCTTCAACTCCACTTTCCCACCTGTTCTCTTTATCCCTTAATTCCCTGAGAGACCAAAAATCTCTTTATCCCAGCCTTAAATGTATTCAATGATGGAGCATCCACAACCCTCTGGGGTAGAGAATTCCAAAGATTCACAACCCTTTGAGTGAAGAAATGTTCCTCATCTCAGTCCTAAATGATCGGGCCCCTTACCCTGAGGCTGTGCCCCCGTGTTTTAGATTCTCTGACCAGCGGAAACAATCACTCAGTGTCTACCCTATCAAACCCCTTCAGAATTTTGTAGATTTCAATGAGATTGTCTCTCATTCTTGTAAACTGCAGAGAATATAAACCCAATTTACTCAGCCTCTCATCATAGGACAACCGCCTCATCCCAGGGACCAATTTAGTGAACCCTCACTGTACCTCCTCCAATGCAAGGATATTCTTTCTTAAATGTGGAGACCAAAACTGCACACAGTGTTCCAGATGTGGTCTGATCAAAACCCTGTACAGCTGTAGCAAGATTTCTTTATTCCTGTACTCCAATCCCCCTGTAATAAAAGCCAATATGACATTTGCATTCCTAATTGCTTGCTGCACCTGTATGTTAACTTTTTGCATTCCTTGCATGAGCACCATACTCAACCAGCCCATACTTGCAAAACCCAAAATGAAACATCTACTCTCAGATGTGATTCTGCAATTGGGCAGCACTTGCTGAACAATCCTGAGTGTACTAATAGCTAAACTAACAACCAATTTAAGATAATCAGTTGAACTTGTAATGTGGTCAAGTTACGCTTGCTAGAAGTGACCTACCTTCATACACAGGGACCTGTTCCCTGCAAAAAAAGGAGTATGTTCAAGCCTTGCACCTTTTTCGCAACTATCCAGGTGCTTGGGGAGCCTATAGTTCCCCTTGTTTTCTCAATGGCAACAACTCGGCCATTCAGAGTTAACTTATCAATCCATTAGCATCCTTTTCTCCTGCAGCATAAATTGTGTTGTTTGGTCATTTGAAATTTGGCATTCTCACATTTGTACTGATGAGTGCGAGATGAAAAGATTTTCACTTTTCAGCAATAATCAAGCTGAATGCACCTGCTTAATAAATCTAGGTCTCAGGTGACCACTTAATTCAAGCAATAAAATACAGATAATCTACTAATTAGTTAATGAGGGGATGTTCATGTGTAGGGTTTGTAGTATGCGAGAGCTTGTGGACAACGAGGTTGTGCTAGACTGTGACATCTGCAAGAAATGTCTCTGCCCTCGAGATACCCTGGCTTAGAGTTGTTGAGCTGGGTCTGAGCTACAGGCAGATAAGGGAGGAGGAGGAATTACTGGGCAATTTATTCCAGAGTACAGTTACGCACCACAGAAAGCACAGGTAGAGGAAGGTAACAGTTTGACTGTCAGTCAGCTGGGAAGGAGGTCAGAGGCAAGGTAGTGAAGGAGGTCCAGCAGGTCCTGGTCCTGTCCAAAAAAGTACTCAATGCCCCAAAGGTTAAGAAGAAAGACTGTGAGAAGGACAGGCAGTATTCTGACCAGTTCCAATGGAGCAGGAGGGTGTCCAAGGGGAGGAGATGGGGGAGGGCAGTGTGGGGAGTGGGGGTGGGGGGGTGGGTTGATAGTATTCTTTGCTGCCAGGATTGAAGTGTGTGTTGTCTATCCCAGTGCCAAGGCAAGGGACATTTTAACACAACTGGGGAAAAAAAACTGGAAAGGGAGGGGAAAGATCCAGTTGTTGTGTCTCAGGTCGTAACCAACAATATAGGAAAGATGGAGAAGAGGCCCTGTTAAGGGATTATCATGAGTTAGGAGAATGATCTCATGGATAATAATCCCTGGAGTATTACCCAAACATAGGCAAATTGGCAGAGGGACAAAGAGATTTGGAAACTCAGCCTGTGACTAATGGAGTAATGTGGGAAGGAGGGGTTACACTTCATGGGAATATAAAGACCTGCATTGTAGGACCAGGGTCCTAGTGGAAAAGGTAACTAGGGCCTTAAATAAGTCTTTAAACTCATAACATGTAGGGAGGGAACTGCTAAAAATTACAAAAATCTAACAATAAAGGAAACTGAATAAGAGTTAAAGACAAACTAAAGGAAGGAATAAGCAAAATGTGAATAGCCAGAGATCAGAAGGCATAAAGATAATATAATTACTAAAAACAAAGCAAGGAATAACAAATAAAAAACTATTTAAATTGTACAGCAAGTATGAAATATTCAAAACAAAATGGATAAATTGGACCAATAATTTATAGACAGGATCTGGATATAGTAAGGATAATTGAAACATGGCTACATAGAGAACAGGATTGACAACTATCCTGTTGCATTTAGGAAGGAAAGAGGAGGTGAGGTGGTTCAAGATAACATAGCTAGAAATTAATACTAAGATAGATACAGGATCCATATGGATCAAGTTAAGAGATAAGAAGGGATCCATCACCTCATAGTGGTATACTACAGGTCGCCAAATAATGGAAGGAAATCGGAGGAAGAAATATGTTGACAAATTTAAGAACAGAATAAAAATCATGGGAAATTTCAACTACCCTCATATAACCTAGCAGGAAGAAGTAGAGAAAGGAGAAAAAGGAACTGAGTTTTTACAAGTATCCAGGGCTTTTCCCTCACTCAGTATGTGAGGAGTTCGACAAGAGAAGAATCACTGCTTGATCTTCTCATGAATAATTAACAAGAAGAGATAGGGGAAGCCTGAGTGGGAAACCATTTTAGTAATAGTGATCACAACATAGCGAGTGTCAAGTTAGGATCACGAGTGACATAAGCAGGACAAAGATAGATTGGAAAACTTCAAATTATGAGAAAATGAAGGTGGAACTAAAGGTGGTAAACCGAGTGCAAATCATAAAAAAAACAGAGAGAGAGAAGATTACAGGGAAATCTTTAAAAGGATAACCAACAAAGTTCCAGAGAAATATATTTCATTAAAAACTAAAATAAGAAAGCTAAATTATGGATGAATAAAGAACTAAAGGGAAAATTGAATCTAAAGAAATGGACGTATGAGAAATAACTAAGTAGGAATGGAGGAGTGGAGGGCAAATGGGGAAATAAAAGGAACATAGAAGATCAGAAAGGCAAAGAAATGTTTCAAAATCAAATAATCAAGGAATATAAAAAGAAATAATCAAGTATTCTACAGACACACAAATGACAACATGAAAATTAAAATAGGGCTAGAGGACTACTAAAGCATGAGCAAGATAAGCTCCCAAGTAAAGACAGAGAAATGGTAAATGTATTGAATACAAACCTCAGTTTTCACTAAAGAAGGTTACAAAATAGACATCATTAGAGAATGATCATAAGAAGAATATTAATACAGTTGGTGTAGAACGGGGGAAAATAATTGGCAAACTAACAAAACTAAAAGAGGAAAAAGCCCCACATTTAGTCAAGGAAACTAGGGAGGGGATAGCAGAGGGTCTAACATTTTATATATATGAATAAATTCTACAGGAGAGAGGGTAGTGCCAGAGGACTGGCAGATAGTTAATGTTGTTCTTAATTTCAAAAAGGAAATAGAACAAAACCTGGGAAATGTAGCTGAATGTCACTGACAGAAAGGATTTTGGAATCTATATAAAAATTACAAAACAGAATATAGAAACAGAAAATAACGTGTAAAATAATCAGGATGGATTCGGAAAGGCAAAGCTATGCTTAACTAACCAGGCAGAATTCTTTGATGAGGTAACAGAAATTGTAGACATAGGTAATGCTGTAGGTGCCAAATGATTGGATTTTCAAAGGCTTTTGGATAAGGTACCGCACAGCAAACTCATGAAGGAGGGTCAATTGTGTGGAGGGAAGGGACAAATAGCTGACAGGATAGCAAATGATCTGAAATATAGAAATCAGAGTGTATGAGTTAAAGCTTAATTATTCATATGGGAGGAAGGGTAGCATTCAGTGTTTCACAAGTATTCGTGTTGGGGCTACAGTTATTCATAATTTGCATTAATAATTCAGATTTAAGATAAAGTAACTCAATAGCAAAATTTGCAAACGATACCGAACTGGGTTGGGGGGGAGGAGGAGCATGGATAGCCAACACTGAGGAACACAAAGCAATTAAACATGCTAACAAAGCACAGAGATTTATTTCTACAGGTATAAAATACAGAAGTAGTGAAGTTATGTTAAACTCTATAGGACTCTGGTCAGACAACACTTAGAATACTGGGCACAGTGCCGGTCTCCATACTATAAAAAGGCAAATGTGCAAAAATGAATTTCAAGGATGATAAAGAACTGAGAGATTAAAGTCATCAAGAAAGAGTGAACCATTTGGGGCTTTGTTTTTCCTTTAGAAAGGAGGGGACAGATATTTTATAGAGATTTTTTAAAGTTCTGAATAGCTGTACAGGTTAGAAATGGAGGGAATGTTTCCTCTTGTTGGAAAATGAAAGCTAGGTGAGCCATAAACCAAGATAATTACTAATAAATTCAACAGGTAAATAAGGAGATATCTCTTCAGGGATTTGAATGTGGAGCTCACTGCCACAGAATATGATTGAGGCAAATGGCTCTGATACTTTAAAAAGGAAATTAGATAAGTACATGAGAGAAAAGGGAATAGAAAGATGTGTTAAAGGCTGAAATGGGACAGATGGAAGGGGAAGAAATTTTTGTGGAGTATAAACACTAGCACCAAAAAGCTAGGAAAAATGGTCAGTTTTGCTGCTGTGCTGATTCAGGAGCGTAAGCATCATACATTCTCTTAACTCCAGTGTTACCTGTATGTGTTCACTTAACTTGGTAGTGTCAGCACTGTGGGTTATCTGAAGTCAATGGTGTTAGTGCCGTACATTCTCTGAACTCTGGTTCCCCTGTGCTGTGTGTCAGAGTAACAGTGTCAATACTGGTAATGCTGGACATTCTCGTAACTCAATAGTGTCAGCACTGTGCATTCCCTGAACTTGATAGTGTCAGCGTTATCTGAACTCGGGAATGTTAGTGCTGCTGTGTGCTCTGGAATCAGTAGCTGGACTTACAATGGCTAGATCAAATGATACATTCTAGGCAATGTGTCAGGTGATGATTGTTCCCCCGCTTTTTGATGGTGAGAATAAGTCATTCTTTTAATCACACAACAGTGGCATCAGCAAACAATGCTGTTTGCTTCCAGCATTCTCTCTTTTGGCTTCAGGCTTCCAGCATTCACTGTATTTTGCTTTGGCAGGGTCAAAGAACGTTTGGTGATTGAGTGGTTTGATGCGAAAGTGTGTGACTCCCCAGGCTGGTGGAATCTGCTGCATCAGTTTGGTACCAATAGTGGAACTTCCAAGGGAGCTCAAGACTGCTGAAAACCTGAACTCAAAACAGACAATGCCAGAGTCGTTCAGCAGCTGTGGAGAAATAGAAACACGAGACTGTAAGAAACAGCATTCTGGTTCCTTGAGCCTGCTCTACTGTTCAATAAGATCAGGGCTGATCCAATCCACTTTCCTGTCTACCTCCCTTAATCTTTGACCCCCTTGCAGATCAAAATCTTTCTGACTCAGGCTTGAATATATCCAATGACCCAGCCTCAATGCTGTCTGTAGAAGAGAATTTCAAAGACTAATAACCCTCTGAGAGAAGAAATTCCTCTTCATCTCCATCTTAAATGGGAGACCACTTATTTTGAAACTGTGCCCCCAAGTTCTAGAACCCCCTCCACGAGGAGAAACATCCTTTCAGCATCTACCTTGTCAGACTGAGTGAACGGGTGAGATTTTAACTCACTCAAGACCCATTCACTTGCACAGTTAAAATTGAGCCTATTATTTCAGGTCAATGACCTTTTATGACCAGAAGATGTGGGAGATGAACAGGTTTTAAACAAGTGAAGAGCCAGTGTAGGAGCAGGGTGGTAGGACTGGAAAGGGGAAAGATCTGCTGGAGGTCAGGAGTGATTCAATGATAAAAGTGATAATCATGCAAGGCATAATGTGCTAATAATGGGGAACCTATTTGGAAATTCCACCATAAATAGCATGCATACCTCCTCCGTTCCCAGTGGCTATCGTGCAGCCATCCTCCACTACCAGAGGGAGCAGCAGTTAAGTCTAAAGTTGTTGAACTCATTGTTGAGTCCAGAAGGCTATAATGCGTCTAATCGGAAGAGGAAGCACTGTCCCTTGAGCTTGCATTGACTTTTATTGGAACAATGTTGTCAATGTGGGAGTGAGACAGAGAATTAAAGTGGCAATTGGCAGGACTGAATGGAGCTACTCAGCAGCGTGATCATCAAATCTGCATTTAGTCTCTCCAATTCAGAGCAGACACATGGGGCAGAATTTTCCCGTTGGCGTGCGGGGGTGGGCCCTGCACGTCCACGTGTAAAATGATGCGCGGTGACGTCGGGTGAGTGTCCTGATGTTACTGCGTGCCATCGCAATATTTCATTGGGCGGGCCATGCGATGATGTCTGCTGTGGGCCCGCCATTAATTAATGGGTCACTTAACGCCCTTGACTCACCAATTGATGGTGATTTTTCGGGTCCTGTGCGTTCTTCGGGTCAGTGCACGGGCGCAACGGGCAGGTGGGTAGGAGAAATTTGTATAAACCTCATCCACGGGCGGGATAAGAGGGCTCAGTGGGGTTGCAAGTGTGCACTGTCAAGTATTTATTTTTCAAAGTTACTGATACTTGCCTGTGTGATCCGCAATACTTCAAAACGCATACCAGCTGCTTTGTCTGGACTCACAACTTTCAAGTCAGCTCTCTGCAGTGAGGAATCTTTGCCGGGCCTGCAGGTTTCAGGAAGCCTTCCCTTAGCCTGGGAATGGGAGCTGAACTGTCCACTGGAGGCAGCTCCTCTGAGGAGGCCAGGAGTGCACATTCAGCCTCCAGGTGAGTCACCTTTGGGAGGACAGGTGCAGGCACAAGGGGCACAGGGCCAAGGGGTGGACCAAGGTGGAAGAGGCCGCAGAAGATGCCACTATCCTGCTGCCAGGGTTTACAGGCAGCGAAGCAGCTACCTCAATATGTCTGAGGTGCAGTGCCGAAGGAGGCTCTGATTCTCAAGGGAGACAGTCAACTCTATCTGTCAGATGATTGGGCCCTGAGATCTCCCCTAACTGTGTGGGTGGACACCCCATGCCAGTGGATCTGAAGGTCACAGCTGCCCTCAATTTCTATGCCTCTGGCTCCCTCCAGGGCTCGCTGGGTGATCTTTGCAGTGTGTCCCAATCAGCTGTCCACACTTGTGTCAAGCAGGTTACAGACGCTCTGTTCAGATGGGCATTGACCTTCATCCACTTCCATTGGGACCAGGCCAGTCAGACACAGCGAGCCAGAGGCTTCGCGGCCATTGTTGGCTTCCCTCGTGTCCAGGGTGCTATAGACTGTACACATGTGGCCATCAAGGCACCAGCGGGTGAGCCCGATGCCTTCATCAACAGGAAGGGCTTCCACTCCATGAACATGCAGATAGTGTGTGATCACACGATGCTGATTCTGCAAGTCTGTGCAAGGTACCCAGGCAGCTCCCACGACGCCTACATCCTCAGACACTCCCAGGTGCCGGGGCTCTTCAGTGCTCCAGCCCGGCTGGATGGATGGCTGCTGGGTGACAAGGGCTATCCCCTCAGAAGGTGGCTCATGACGCCTCTCCACCATCCAAGAACAGAAGCTGAGCAGCGCTACAATAGGAGCCACGGCACCACAAGAGCTGTGGTGGAGAGAGCCATCGGTCTTCTCAAGATGCGCTTCCGATGCCTGGACCATTCAGGTGGACACACTCCAGTACCCCCCAGATCGTGTCTCGGTGATAGTGGTTACAAGCTGCACTCTCCACAATCTGGCGCTGGAAAGGGGGGACACAGTGGATGATGAAGACGTTGATGCCGTGTCTGCGGCTGCACACGATGAGTCCAGCAGTGAGTCCGAGGATGAGCACAGGGAAATGCTGAGGGGGTAGACGCTGACCCGGGCATTCTCCAGGGAGGCAGGGACACCCGGGAGACTTTAATCCAATGAACCTTCAGCTAGAACACCATAGATGGATCTCCAGGACAAGCCTGGGCTGTAGGCTCCATACTCGATACCTAAGTGTAAAATCTGCCAGGAAAAGTAATTAAGGGCCTTGTTAATAAAACGGAATGTCCCACAAAGCATTCCTAACATTTTTGGAAACCATCCACATGCAGAAGAAAAGAGGCTCCCTCAGCCATGGTGACATGACTGAATTTAATGTGTCAAGCAAACAAACTTATGCAAAAAAAAAGACAATAGCGTTACAAATCAAAACAAATCAGAAGGACCTCATTGCGGGCCAACACAAAAGCACCAATGATAAACCCGTGGTGTGCCTAATGTGCCTTATGTTTACATTTCCAGGTGCTACGTCTTGTCCCTGCCCCATCACTGGGAGTGGACTCTGAGCCAGCCTGCTGACTCTGCTGTCCTGTTGGCCTCGATGACCTTGGCGGCCGTCCTCTGGCCCGTGGAGCCTGTGCTGGCCCCGCCTGGGAGGGATCTGCCTGGTCCACAGTTGGCATCTCCCCAGTCGTCGCAGCCTCACTGGATGCTATGGTCACTGGGAGAGGGGCGGAGGAGCTGCTGCCCTCATCTGGAGTGCCCTGAGAGGTGCCCGCAGAGATGACAGGCAGCTGCTGCGCCGACGTGAGGTCGCTATGGACCTCCCTGCACACCGTAGATGGATGGGCACTGAGCTGGGAAGCTTGATGCCCAGGCCATCTCCCACACTGACACTGACCAGCTGAGGTCAATGCCAACGTAAGGGCTTGCTGGTCAGAGCGCATCCCCAGGAAGCCCTGATTGTTCTCCTGGAGGAAGCTCTCCGATAGTCACCACTCTCTCCATGGAGGAAGCATGGCGCTCGGACATGAGGCTCATTGCTTCGGCGATCGTCCGCGTGGACTCCTCCACCATGGACACCAAGCCAAGCATAGACTCATTTATCTCCCCCAGATGTTCCCTCACACCCGGCTGCATTTCCTGTGTTTGCTGCACTGCGGAAGACTCCAGAGGCACATCATCAGGCACCGACTGAGCATGTGCCTGGTCCCCTGCAGTCCTCTGACTGCTGTCGCCATGGGCACTCTGTTCCTTGCCAGCTCCTCCAGCGACTGTGAAGTGCCCTCACCGCTGTGCCCCGGGACACTAGCCGATGATCTAATTCCCACCAAGGTGTTAGTATCTGTGCTGGTGTCTGCCTGGCAGAGATGGTGTGACGCTGGTGAGACTTCAGGCCCCTCAGGTGTGAGAGGGGTCCTCTGCTGCTCCTCCTCCCAGCCCTGCTCCACTGATGCTGAAAGAAAGAACAAGGACATTGGATCACTTAGCATGGAAACAATGTCAATGTGCATCCCTGTCCCCCGGATCATTATGCGCTCATCCTGCCATAAGCAATGGTCAAGCCATGTTGCAAAATTCAATCACTGAACATTCAGCAGTTCTGTGGCTGTTGGGAGAAGAATGCTGACCTCACTGCTGGGCATACATACCTGCCCGTGGCACCCCAGCCTCACTGACACTGGTGGACCTGGGCCCATGGCGCCTCTCCAAATCCAGGGCCTCCTGCTCAAACCAGCTGAGAATGGCTAACTGCGCCTGGCCGCTGCTAGTCCTCACACACTCTGCAGCATTATGAGCACTCTTCTCCTGAAAATGAGAGAAGGGCATTGATTTGTGCAAATTGTACCTGGACTCTCTTCACGCACGGCCCAGCCCAACCAGAGTGGGACATATCAGGGCTCCAGTGCCTCCTCACCCTGCTGCTGCCGAACACTAACACAAAGGTGCTAGGCCTGTTCCCCTCCTCCCCCCTTCCTCCCTCCCCTTGGCCACATGCTGCCTACATCACATTAGGAACCACATGGTATATCCTACCATAGCAAGGAGGCGCAAGCACGTGGAGCGCAGAGGGCAGCAGGTGGTTCGTTGCCACGCCATCTTGAAGCTCCCCTCTCAGCATCTCATCACCCTGACTTGGGCATGTCCTTCAGTTCCAGCACAGCGTCTAGGTGCAGCTCCTCCAGGTTTCCCCCAGAACAGTCATGTGGGTCTCAGTGTACCACATGCTGCGGGCGCTGAACCCATCTCTTCACCGCCCTCTCAGGCTGACTTCAGCCTGGGCAATATCTGCTGGCCCGCCCAGCAAAGGACACAGGCCGTCAATGATTCAATGCTGTCACTACACTCAGACTTGGCGGGGGCAGCAGGGGGAAAACGACCTGCTGGGTTAAGTGACCAATGCCAACATTGTCCTCACCCTTCCAGAGCGCAACAAGTTGTTGAAGCGCTTGTGACACTGGATCCAGGTGCATCACACCACCTCCGCCCCCACTTCCCAGGCAGGTTTCATCATGTGGGGGGGCCTCCTCCTCCCGTCCTGGGGAACCAGCACCTCCTGCTGTGCTGCCACCTCCTGGAGGAGGGCAGCAAGGCAGTCATCCGAAAAACATGGGACACACTGGACCCCTGCCCCACCCTCCGGCCTGGCCTGACCCAAAGAGCTACCCTCCAGCCGGGCCTGCCCCGATGGCCCACCCTCCGGCCTGGCCTGCCCCGATGACCTACCCTCAGGATTTGCATGAGCTTCATTGCCCCTCTGCAGAGCCCTTCGCCCAGCCATTGCGAGCTGCCTTTCCAAGGCTGCCAGGCCTTCCTTTATACAGGCCGCCTGGTCACCATTGGACCCAGCGGCCTGAGCGCGCCCGCTGCTGCTCACCCTCTCCCGCTATGCACAGGAGCCGTGATGTTCGCTAGGCAGGTCTTAATTGGCCCGCCCGCGTAAAATGGCGGTGCGGACCTGATCACGAGCGATAATCGGGTCTGCACCTGCCCGCGCCCTCTCCCACTCTGCACCCCCCCCACCCACCCCGGCAACCAGAAAATTTAGCCCATGGTGATCAGTGATGACTGTATTCTCAGTTGGAAGAAATACAAGTAAATCACTGTCACTTGGAAGAAGGGCTTAGGGCTCTATAGTCACTCACCCAATATAGACAGTATTCCACAGAGTGACATTAGTCACTCACTCAATGTGGACAGTATTCCTCAGAGTAACAATATCACTCACTCAATATGGACAGTATTCCTCATGGTAACAATAGACACTCACCCAATACAGACAATATTCCTCAGAGTAACAATAGTCTCTCACTCAATATAGACAGTATTCCTCAGAATAACAATAGTCACTCACTCAATGTGGACAGTATTCCTCAGAGTAACAATAGTCACTCACCCAGTATAGACAGTATTCCTCATGGTAACACCCAATATAGACAGTATTCCTCATGGTAACACCCAATATAGACAGTATTCCTCAGAGTAACACAAGTCACTCAATCAATTGGACAGCATTCCACAGAGTAACAGTAGTCACTCACTCAATTGCACAGTATTCCTCAGAGTAACAAAAGGCAATCACTCAATATGGATAGCATTCTACAGAGAACAACAGTCACTCACCCAATATGGATAGTATTCCACAAGTAACAATAGTCACTAAGCCAATATGTGCAGCATTCACAGAGCAACAATAATAACTTACCCAATATGGACAGTATTCCACAGAGTAACAATAATCACTCAATGTGGACAGTATTCTACAGAGTAACAGTCATCTCTAACCCAATATGGACAGTATTTCACAGAATTACAATAGTCACTCACCCAGTATGGACAGTATTTTACAGAGTAACAATGGTCATTCACTCAATATGGACAGTATTCCACAGAGTAACAGCCATCATAACCAATATGGGTAGTACTTCACAGGTTAACAATAATCACTTTCTCAATGTGGACAATATTTCACAGAGTAATGATAGTCATTCACCCGATATAGACAATATTTCACAGAGTAATAATAGTCACCCACCCAATATGAACAGTATTCCACAGAGTAACAATAGTCACTCACTCAATTGGACAACATTCCTCAGAGTAACAGTAGTCACTCACGCAATTGGACAGTATTCCTCAGAGTAACAATAGTGACTCACTCAATACGGACAGTATTACACATGGCAACAAAAGTCAATCACTTAATACGGAAAGTATTCTATGGAATAACAATTGTCGCTCACTCAATTTGGATAGTATTCCACAGAGTAGCAATAGTCACTCAATACGGACTTTATTTCACAGAGTAACAATCGTCACTAACCCATTATGGACAGTATTTCACAGAGTAACAATAATCACCCACCCAATATGGATAGTATTTCACAGAGTAACAATGGTCACTCACTCAATATGGATAGTATTTCAGGGGGCAACAAAGGGCAATCATTCAATATGGATAGTATTCCACAGAGTAACAATAGTCACTCAATTTGGACATTATTCCACAGAGTAACAATCGTCACAGAATCACAGAGTTCAGAAGAGGCCCTTCGGCCTATCGAGTCTGCACCAACACGTGAGAAACACCTGACCTACCTACCTAATCCCATTTACCAGCACTTGGCCATAACCTTGAATGTTATGACATGCCAAGTGCTCATCCAGGTACTTTTTAAAGGATGTGAGGCAACCCACCTCCACCACCCTCCCAGGCAGCACATTCCAGACCGTCACCACCCTCTGGGTAAAAACCTTTTCCTCACATCCCCCCTAAACCTCCTGCCCCTCACCTTGAACTTATGTCCCCTCGTGACTGACCCTTCAACTAAGGGGAACAGCTGCTCCCTATCCACCCTGTCCATGCCCCTCATAATCTTGTACACCTCGATCAGGTCTCCCCTTAGACTTCTCTGCTCCAACAAAAACAATCCAAGTCTATCCGACCTCTTTTCATAACTTAAATGTTTCATCCCAGGCAACATCCTGGTGAATCTCCTCTGCACCCCCTCCAGTGCAATCACATCCTTCCTATAATGTGGCGATTCAGAACTGCACACAGTACTCCAGCTGTGGCCTCACCAAGGTTCTATACAACTGCAACATGACCTCCCTACTTTAGTAATCTATGCCTCAATTGATAAAGGCAAGTGTCCCATATGCCTTTTTCACCACCCCACTAACATGCCCCTCTGCCTTCAGAAATCTATGGACACACATGCCAAGGTCCCTTTGTTCCTCAGAACTTTCTAGTGTCATGCCGTTCATTGAATACTTCCTTGTCAAATTACTCCTTCCAAAGTGTATCACCTCACACTTTTCAGGATTAAATTCCATCTGCCACTTTTCTGCCCATTTGACCATCCCGTCTATATCTTCCTGTAGTCCAAGACACTCAACCTCACTGTTAACCACCCAGCCAATCTGTGTCATCTACAAACTTACTAATTCTACCCCCCACATAGTCATCTATGTCATTTATATAAATGACGAATAATAGGGGGCCCAGCACAGATCCCTGTGGTACGCCACTGGACACTGGCTTCCAGTCACTAAAACATCCTTCTGTCATCACCCTCTGTCTCCTACAGCTAAGCCAATTTTGAATCCACCTTATCAAATTACCCTGTATCCCATGTGCCTTTGCCTTCTTTATAAGTCTCCCATGTGGGACCTTGTCAAAGGCTTTGCTGAAATCCATATAAACGACATCAACTGCACTACCCTCATCTACACACCTGGTCACTTCCTCAAAAAATTCAATCAAATTTGTTAGGCATGACCTCCCTCTGACAAAGCCATGCTGACTATCCCTGATCAAACCTTGCCTCTCTGAGTGGAGATAGATACTCTCCTTCAGAACTTTCTCCAATAGTTTCCCTACCACTGACGTGAGACTCACTGGCCTGTAGTTCCCTGGCTTATCTTTACAACCCTTCTTAAATAGCGGAACCACATTTTCTGTTCTCCAGTCCTCTGGCACCTCCCCCGTGGCCAGAGAGGAATTAAAAATTCAGGTCAGAGCCCCTGCGATCTCCTCCCTTGCCTCCCTCAGCAGTCTTGGACATAAATCATCTGGACCTGGAGATTTGTCCAGTTTTAAGCCTGTCAACACCTCCAATACCTTGTAACTCCCTATATCAATTTGCTCAAGAACCTCGCAGTCTCTCTCCCCGAGTTCGATACCTTCATCCTCATTCTCTCACTAAACCAACATGGGCATTATTTCACAGAGTAACAATAATCACTCACGCTATATTGACAGTATTTCACAGAGTAGCAACAGTCACTCACCCAATATGGACAGTATTTCACAGAGTAACCATGGTCACTTAATACGGACTGTGTTCAACAGAGCAAGAATCATCACTAATCCAATATGGATAGTATTTCACAGAGTAACAATAATCACTCACCCAATATGGGCAGTATTTCACAGAGTAACAATAGTCACTCACCCAATATGGGAAGTGTTTTGCAGAAAAACAATAGTCACTCACCCAATATGGACAGTATTCCACAGAGTAACAATAGACTTCACTCTATAGGAACAGCATTTCACAGAGCAACAACAGGCAATCAATCAGTATGGACAGTATTCTACAGAGTAACAATTGTCACTCACTCAATATGGACAGTACTCCTCAGAGTAACAATAGTCACTAACCCAACATGGACAGTATTTTGCAGAGTAACAATAGTCTCTCACTCAATATGGACATTATTTCACAGAGTAACAATAGTCATTCACCCAATATGGCCAGTATTTCAGAGTAACAATAGACATCCAATACAGACAGTGTTCCACAGAATAACAATAGTCACTCACTCAATATGAACAGTATTCCTCAGAATAACAATAGTCACTCATGCAATATAGGCAGTATTTCAGAGTAATAATAATAACTCTCTCAATATGGAACTCAAAGTAATAACAATTACTCAATACTATTAGAATCATATCTCTCAAGACTGACGTTTTCTTTTACAAAATGGAAAGATTTGGCCTGATCTGGATCTGTGGATGCTAAACTGGGATTTAAAAAAAATATTTTCATAAGTTCACCTTGGAACTATAAACAAGCAGGCCTTTTCCAAGAAATTGCCTGGCCTATGTGACACTTGAGGAGTTGTATGTTTGCGCTGAACTGCAAGTAACTTTAATTAACAAAAAGCAGGGAGACAAAAGACAATGATATGGGAGAGAGGGAAAAACTTAAGCTGTGAACCTGCTTGTTTTGAAGGCAGTCTTGTTGGAGAACAAGCTGAGGAAGGAAGGCTACCTTGACGGGCTCTCTATCTCTACCTTGCCTAAAATTGTATGTGGCTACCAACCTGTAGCCAAAGAACCCTCACCTGTGTGTAACTAGTCTGCAGTTGGACCTGCAAAGCTGAGACCAGTGGTGAGAACTTTCAGGCATCCACCGGGACCAGTGGCCCATCTTCACACAAGAAAACTCCAGGTTGTCAGTATCGAGGTCATGCAGACTTTATCCTTTATTTTATAACGCCCATCCTCCAAAGCCCATCTCTGCACAGAGACTCTGTTTGTCCTTTGTTTATCTGTGTGCCTGTGTGTGTCTGTATGTGTCTGTGTGTGTGTCTCTGTGTGTGTATGTGTCTGTGCGTGTGTGTGTGTCTGTCTATGTGTCTGTGTGTGTGTCTGTATGTGTGTCTGTATGTGTCTGTGTGTGTGTCTCTGTGTCTGTGTGTGTATGTGTGTGTGTCTGTGCATGTGTGTGTCTGTCTATGTGTCTGTATGTGTGTCTGTGTGTGTGTCTGTATGTGTGCCTGTGTGTCTGTATGTGTGTCTGTGTGTGTATGTGTGTCTGTGCGTATGTATGTGTGTGTGTCTGTGCGTGTATGTGTCTGTGTGTGTGTCTGTATGTGTGTCTGTGTGTGTGCCTGTGTGTCTGTATGTGTGTCTGTGTGTGTGTGTGTCTGTGCGTGTATGTGTCTGTGTGTGTGTCTGTATGTGTGCCTGTGTGTGTGCCTGTGTGTCTGTATGTGTGTCTGTGTGTGTGTGTGTGTCTGTGCGTGTGTATGTGTGTGTGTCTGTGCGTGTATGTGTCTGTGTGTGTGTCTGTATGTGTGTCTGTGTGTGCTGGGGGAATTCTTCAGGAAGAAATAGATAGTTAGACTTCCTGATTACAACTGTGTGTTAACCAGTACTTGCAACTTGTTCAAAGAAGATTTGTTTTATAATAAATGAATCATTCTGAGTTTCTGAAAGAAGCCTGGTCAGAGTCTCTTTTCTTCCGGGTACTAAGGGTGTAGATACAAAATTGACCATTTTGGTGAGAATATTAAACATTTAAATTAATGGTATGGCCTGTGGAGTAGTGGGGCTTGATAATTCACACAATTCTCCCATGCCGGTCATAACAATATGGACAGAATTTAACAGAGTATCAATAGTCGCTCCCTCAATATGGACAGTATTCCTCAGAGTAACAATAGTCACTCACCCAATGTGAACAGTGTTCCACAGAGTAGCCAGGCAACGGGTGACAAATATTTGACAGAATATTTCAGAATTGCAGCTGGCTTGATGAAAATCTCACTCTTTCTATATAATTTTTTTATTCATTTATGGGGTGTGGGCTTCACTGGCTAGACCAGCATTTATTGCCCATCTACGGTTGCCCTTGAGAAGGTGGTGGTGAGCTGCCTTCTTGAACCGCTGCAGTCCATGTGGTGTAGGTACACCCACAGTGCTGTTAGGGAGGGAGTTCCAGGATTTTGACCAAGTGACAGTGAAGGAATGGAGATATATTTCCAAGTCAGGGTGGTGAGTGGCTTGGAGGGGAATTTCCAGGTGGTGGTGTTCCCATCTATCTGCTGCCCTTGTCTTTCTAGATGGCAGTGGTCATGGGTTTGGAAGGTGCTGTCTAAGGAGCCTTGGTGAATTCCTGCAGTGCATCTTGTAGATGGTACACACTGCTTCTACTGTGCGTCGGTGGTGGAGGGAGTGAATGTTTGTGGATGTGGTGCCAATCAAGTGGGGCTGCTTTGTCTTGGCTGGTATCCAGCTTCTTGAGTGTTGTAGGAGTTGCACTCATCCAGGCAAATGAGGAGTATTACATCACACTCCTGACTTGTGTCTTGTAGATGCTGGACAGGCTTTGAGGAGCTGAGTTACTCGTATTCATAGCCTTTGACCTGCCCTTGGAGCCACAGTATTTATATGGCTAGTCCAGTTCAGTTTCTGGTCAATGGTAACCCCCAGGATGTTGATAGTGGGACATTCAGTGATGGTAATGCCATTGAACATCAAGGGGCGATGGTTGGATTCCCTCTTGTTGGAGATGGTCATTGCCTGGCACTTGTGTGGCGCGAATGTTACTTGCCACTTATCAGCCCAAGCCTGGATATTGTCCAGGTCTTGCTGCGTTTGGACATAGGCTGCTTCAGTATCTGAGGAGTCGAGAATTGTGATGAACATTGTGCAATCATCAGCGAACATCCCCACTTCTGACCTTATGATGGAAGGAAGGTCATTGATGAAGCAGCTGAAGATGGTTGGGCCTAGGACATATAATAGTCCCAATTGTCATGGGCATTGTGATAGGAAAATCAATCATTCTCTTCAGGTAGCCTGATTGTTCAAGATTTTTGTCTTTTTGAACTTCATCATTGCAGCTTCCATTTCTGAAGTCTTCTTAAGGGTGATATAATTTTGGCAATTATTTAAACTATTTGCATATCATGTAACTGGATTTAGAACAGATGGTTAAAAAATACTCTGCCACAGGACAGATTTCCACAATACCAGTGCTTGTGGACTTGGTGGCTGGGGCTAGCTGGAGATGAAGGGTTGAGACATGTCTGAGGACTGTGCGACTGAAGGATTTACAGCGACAGGAAGACAGAGCCCACTGAGGGATCTTGCTTTGAAGGTGACACTTAGGTTCACCAATAAGTGCTTCATTGGAAATTCAACATTTAATCCATACGTCGACATGCTATTAAATAATAATGAAGAAAGGGATCTTTTAACATGGGAAATATTTCTCCTCTGATGAGAGTTGCACACACACAGCCCAGTGTTCAGGGTGGATTATTTGTTTCTCCACTTTCTCACTTGGTGTTAGTGGCTGCTCTGATGTTTAATTGGGGTATAACAATTGCCATGAGCAGCTGCATTGTCCTTGCTCTCTATAACAATATCCATGCGGCAAGAGGAGTGTCAACCTCATAGGTCAATAGTGTATGTGGCTTGATGCACATAGAATGGTACAACACACACTGGAGCCATTTGGCCCATCATGCCTCTACCCGCTCTTTGAAAGACCTATCTAATTGGTCCCACCTCCTCTCCAGCTCTTTTCTCCAGAGCTTTGCAAAAATTTCCTTGTCAGGTATAGATCCAATTCCCCTTTTCAAACTAAATGATGTGAGGACAGGTTGCATGGATTAGTCTTACATTCTCTCAAATATAGAAGATTAAAGGTGAGTTCATGGAGGTGACCTGCAGCATTGGTCACTTCCTGTAAGACCAGTGTAGTGTTGTGCATGCAGCTGTGTCCTCACACAGCACAACCAGACAATGGATCCCAGAAATTTGGGTGACACATGCAGTAAGTGTCTTGGGAAAAAAACTTGCAATATGGCTTCTGCACTACCATTATTTAAAGGGCCAGGAATTCTAACTGCAGGTAAAGAAATCTCTTGGAACTTTTTGCAATCTGTCTGGAAGTACTCTGGAGTGTTTTTGGAGGTAATGTGGTGAGTTCCTGGATTTGACAGGGACTGTTGCTGCATCCTTGCAGGAATGGAAGCGGACTGGGTGACCTATCCACACAAAGGCTACAACAGGTAGGAGGACAGCAGTGACAGTGCCTCTGGGTCTGCAGAATGACAGGGAGATGGGGCAGAATCTGCAGACAGGTCAAGCTCTGCATGCTGTCCTCTGTTAGGTTGGAGCTTGAGAGTGACAGAAAGCTGTCTGGCAGGTCAGCCAATGCACCCAGCATCTCAGTGTGCATATCCACCAGTGCTCCCCTGAATGCTGCCCCATCAAAGGCTCTCATCTGAGTCCATTGCAACAGAACTCCTCCATGACCTGACCCTCTGGCAAACAAGCCTGTTCTGCAGGCCACTCGAGCCAGGATGACCATGTATTGATCCCCATTCAATAGCAGCCTCTGAGGTAAGTGCAACACCAGTTCCTGAGTTGATGGCTGCAAGAGTCAGAGCAAGTGACAGGACCTCTTCATTAGTATCATAGAGGCATAGAATTGTACAGTCATACAGTCATTACGGCACAGAATGAGGCCATTCAGCCCATGTCAGCTCTCTGTAGAGCAATCCAGTCAGTTCCACACCCCTGCTCTGTCACCATAAACCCTGCAAGTTTATTTCCTTCAATTATCCATCCAATTGTCCCACTTCCACCACCCTCATAGGCAGAATGTTGCAGGTCATTACTACTCGCTTTGTCAAAATGTTCTTCCCCACCATTCCTCTTGCTCAGAGCCTTAAATCTGTGTCCCCTAGTACTTGCCCAATAAGCTAATGGGAACAGTTTTTCCGTGTCTACCTTATCTAAACCTGACATAATCTTGTACACCTCTATCAAATCGCCCCTCAATCTCCTTCGCTCCAAGAACAATCCTGGATTCTCCAGCCTAACCTTGTAGCCCCCATCCCTGGAACCATTCTGGCAAATCTCCTCTGCACCCTCGCACATCTTAAAGTGTGACAACCAGCACTGGACACAATTCTCTAGCTGTGGCTCAACCAGAAGTTTATATAAAGGTTAGCATACTCCCTACTTTTGTACTCAATACCTCTCTTTATGAAGCCTAAGATTCCAAACCATTTGCTGCTTTCTCAATATGTCCTGCCACAGGATCTATGCACATGAACCCCCAGGTCCCTCTGTCCCTGCATGTGCTTTAGAACTGGGCCATCAGGTCTATATTGTCTCTCCTTAACCCCTCTGCCAAAGGGCATCAGCTCACACTCCTCTATTAAATTCCATCTGCCACTTGTCTGCCTGTTCTCCTAGCCTATGTCCTGTTGCAGTCGATTGTATCATCCTTCCTGTTTATCTCCAAGTTTGGTAGAAAATGCTGGAAATATTCAGCCAGTATGGCAGCGTTTGTGGAGAGAAACAAAGTTAACATTTTAGGGCATTTCAGTTTGGATGATCAGAAACAGATGCTGCCTGAACTGCTGAGTATTTTCAGCATCTTTTATTTTTATTTCAGGTTTCCAGCATCCACAGTATTTTGCTTTTGTCCATGTTTGGTATCTTTGGAGAACTGGAATTTGACTCTGTATTCTAATGCTGCACCATGCTGTGTTATAGCTCTCTCTCCTTCTGGAGCTTCTGTGACTGGGCAGGTGGCAGTTCTTGAGTGTCTGAAATCAGAAGCTGAGAAGGAAAGGTTGGGGTGAGGGGTTGGACGGGTTAGTGGGAAGCAAGGGGTCCATCAGCAGCTTGCACATCCTGCCAGATAGCAGAATGAGGGTGTGCTGGGAGTTGAGGAGGACATAAGGCAGGTACATAGCATCAGCCTCAGTGATGTCGGATGCTGTGGGTCCTGACCCAGAATAGAGCAGAATCTCCTCCTGTTGAAAGTAAGCAGGGGCAGTGAGAGGCTGGCAGTATTGGTAAGTTGTGTGATGGCGAGGATATGGATGTTCGAGTTGAGTCTTGAGTGCCAGACAATGCTGTTGGGTGAGTGATGGGTGTGTGGATCATTGAGCAGATGAGGGACTGGTGGTGTGATGGGTAGAAGGTGTCATGTGAAGATGCATTCACCAACCTTGGCCATCCATGTTAGGTCATTTGACTTCTTGCTTGTGGCACTGGTGCTCAGGTCATTGGTTTCAGATGCCTGGAGTTGATCTCCCTGTCAATCTGTCTCACTCCCTCCTGGGGTGGTCCTTGAGGGCCTCTTTACCATTAATGCCTCCAGTACCATGTCCTTCATTCTGGATCCCTCCATGTGCCCTGCGGTCTGCTTTGCAGTAATTTATATTGCAGCAATACTCTTGTGCAGAGTATCATGGCTGGTTGTATCATGTGAAGAGCAAACAACACTGCTGGGGCACCTTGCTGTGCACAGCAGCAACAGGCGGCTTGAAGGCCAGAGAAACAGTGTTGGAGCCTCTTGTTTAAATCCCTTCTTGGCCTCACCCTTTCCTATCTCTGTAATAGCAATAAGTTGCTCCTGAGAACACACTGTTGCTCCAGCTTTCGATTCTTACAGGTTCCTTCCACCCTCCAACCCAGCAGCAGCCATGCCTCCAGCTGCCAAGGCCATAAGCTCTGAAATTACTATGCTAGACCTCTCTGCCTCTCCTTCCCCTTTTATGACACTTCTTAATACAGTACTTGCTACACCTTCGAGAAATATTGTGGGTATCCCTCCAAATATCTTTCTTTGGCTTGGTGTCACTTTATCTTTATTCATGCATCTATGAACCACATGGGATACTTTTCTACATTAAAGACACTTTCTCACGGCACGTTGTTGTAATAAGGTGCAAATCACTGACAGTGGAAGGACAGAGGTTGACACTGTTATGTGGACATGGAGTGGTAAGGATAGGTAGACCAGGTAAAGGTGACAGTGGAAGAAAGGAGCACTTCGGTCAGACAGCTGGACCGCACAGTATCTCAGAGAAACATGACTGATCTTCGCTAGACAGAAACAACAACAACAACTTGTACTTAGGTAGCATCTTTAATATAATAAAATGTCCCAAGGTGCTTCACAGGAGCATTGTAAAGCAAAGTTACACAATGAGCAGAGCAGATGCATAAGACCTTGGTCAAAGAGGTAGGATTTAAGGAGTATCTTTAAAGGAGGAGAGCAAGGTGGAGAGGCAGAGAGATGTAAGGAGGGGATTGAAGAGTTTGGAGCCTAGGAAACTGCTGGCAAGGCTGCCAATGCTGCAGGGATTAAAATCAGGAATGCTCAAGAGGTCAGAATTAGATCGAGTGCAAATCTCTGGTGGCTTGTGGGACTGGAGGTTTCAGAGCTAGGGAGGGTCAAGACCATGGAAGGAATTGAAAACAAAGATAATTTAAAATTGAGGTATTGTTTTACTGGGAACCTGTCTAGGTCAGCGAGTATAGGGGTGATGGGTGAACAGTACCTCGTGCGAGTTAGGACTTGGACAGCAGAGTTTTGGGTGACCTCAATCTTACGGAGGGTAGAATATGGAAGGGTGGTCAGGAGTGCATTGGACTAGGAATCGGCAAATTTAGAGGTAACATAGGCATAGTTGAGGGTTTTAGCAGAAGGTGAGCAGAGGCAGGGACAGAGTCGGACAACGTTAAAAAGCTGGAAATAGGCAGCTTGGTCATGGCACAGGTATGTGGTTGGAAGTCCATCTTGGGGTCACACATGACCCCAGGGTGGTTCAGCCTCAGGCTGTTGGCAGATAGAGATTGCAGCAGGGATTGAAGACAATGACTTTGGCCAACCCTATATTTAATTGAAAGAAATTGCTGTTCATCCAGCTCTGGATATCAGACAAGCAGTGTCATCAACGTACATGTGAAAACTAAGGCTGCATTTTCAAATGACATCATCAAGAGGCAGCATGTAGGTGAGAAACAGGTGAGGGACACAAGAGGCAATGGTGCAGGAGCAGGAAGAGAAACACTGAATGGTGATTCTCTGGCTAGGATAGGTAAAACTGGAGCCAGGTCCCAGCTGGACAACACTTACTGTCCAAAGGGCTTCACTTGTACATCACGTGACTCTAATGAATCAACACCTAATGTCGTTAGTGACCAACCAACTAAACTTTAGCCTGTGACGAGTTAAACTGACAGCTAATTATGTCTACTGAGTACTCCTTCAAATTTAATCTTGTGCCGGCATTGACCATGTTGTAGATGTGTCTTTGATGGCTGTGACATTCCACTTACCAGCGTTCTGTAAGTGGAGCGTCTGGTTTGTCATTGCTAATGTGATGAACTAGTTGATGTAACATGAGTCGGAGATAAGCAGCAATCATAAGCAGCCAAGAAGTCTCAGACACAGTAGTCACTCTTCAGTCAGTTCTCTTAAGAGGAGAAAATGCAGGAAATACTCAGCAATTTCAGTTTTATTTCAGATTTCCAGCATCTGCAGTATTTTGCTTTTGCTTCTGTTAAGAGGAATTGGAAGTAAAAATATTCATCTGTACTTCAATTAATATCTTTACATGATTTACCTTTATCATTATACAAAATCTAGGAACCTGAACCCCTATTCAATGCCTCTCTGTGGGCCGAGTCCCACAGTTTTGTGTTTGTCCTTCTCAGGTTTTGTTCTGAAGTTTACACATTTAATTTTCTCCCTCTCTCCTGGGCTCTGTAGCCTTTGTTCATGTGCTATCACAACCAGGACTGGGACACATGGCCAGTTACCTTCAGGCTATATCCCAATGGCTGACATATTCTTTGGAGGTCAGGTGACAGGATTACCACACAAACGAGGCCATCTCTATCTTTAATTATTGAGAGATTCAGCAAAAGAGAATACAAACACTTTCCACAAGTGCTGAATAAAAGCACTCAACCGATAAATATCAAATAATCACAAGAAAGCTAACAGCAGTAAAAAAGGATTAGAATCAACTTTACTTCATTTTTATACAACTGGGAAAAGGGCTATGTAACTGAAGGAATGGTTTGAAGCAGCTGCAATTCCGGAGTAAGACTGCTATTAACACAGCAATGGTCTCCTTCAGCTACTCGACATCTCCAGAGGTCTTCTTGTCTCTGAAGAACTGCAACACGAAAAATAAACATTTAATACAATACTGATCTAGAATCTTCCTCAAGCCAAGCGATTGCATTAAAGGAGCATCATTTTTGAAATTAATGAGTTACATCATTCATTCTCTATTCTATTGGTGATAATAACCTTAGCTACCAATCTCCATGTCGCCAACACAGGCTGACTGGTGCTAAGCATCTTAGTTAACCCACCTTTCCAATGGCTTTAAGGGTGGGTCCAAAAGAAGCTTCTACTTGTGTTCGTCCTCTAATCCAAGTTGGCAACTTGTTAAGAATGTTGGGCCGGGTGTAGCGATGGTCCAAGAGCACAATAGTAGCATAGTCCTCCCGGTGGCGAATAGCTCGCCCTGTAAACAGCACAGTGCATGAACAACAGGACTCCGTTTCATTACAAACATGCTACAAGACAGGCTCTGGAAACCAGGAGGCAGTGCAAACCACTTCCACCCCCACAGATCTGCACTGTTTCTTTCAAGCCAGTAAATTATTTCAATAGGCTGCTGGCTAACATTAAAGGAGTGAGACCGTGACTGAGGACAAGGGTGAAAAGTCAATGGATTCAGTCTTCCCAAGTTTAGCCAGAGGAAATCATGGCTCTTTTAAGGCTAAATCAGATAAACAGTCAGACAGCACAGGGGCAGTGAAGGGGTTGAGGGTGTTGGTGGGTTGGCAGAGTTGAGTGTTGACGATGCAGATGTGGAAACTGACCCCTATGTCTGCTGATGGTGGTGCCCGAGGAACAGCATGTGGATGAAGCAGAGGAAACCAAGGATAGATTCTTGGGGGATTCCAAAGGCAACAGTGCAGGGATGGGAGGTCAGGCCATTGCTGGGGATTCTCGAAGGTCAGGTATCTAAAAGTGAAACCAAGGGAAGCCACGCTCAAGCAGCTAGACAATGGATGAGCGGTCTTGAAGGAGAACAGTGTGGTTCACCAGGCTGAAGGTTACAGAGGAGTTGAAGAGGATGAGGAGAGATAATGCAAATGTCAAAATGAATAGGCATATGTAACTGAATATTAACACCGTGACCTCATTCTGTCTCACCTCTCCCAGCGCTATGTTGATGAATTCTAGTATCTACTCAGACTGTTACGCAGTCACCTACCTATAGACTGGTTGACAGCTTTCATGCAGAGGTTTTCCACAAGCAGTTTTCCTGGATTCTTCCCATCAGTTTTTGGCTGTAGAATTAAAATATAAGAGTGAACGAGGAAGATACCATATTTATATCTTCACAGTTCTAGATTACATTACGAACTACAGTCCCAGTTCTAGACCACATTACAAACCACACCCCTGGACCAGACCACATTATAAACCAACACCCCTGGTCCAGACCATATTACAAAGCACATCCCTGGTCTAGACACATTGCAAACCACATCCCTGGTTTAGACAACATTGCAAACTGCACACCTGGTCTGGACAACATTTCAAACCACAGCCCTGGTTTAGACAACATTTCAAACCAACACCCCTGATCCAGACCACATTACAAACCAACATCCTTAGTCCAGACCACATTACAAACCACACCCCTGGTCCAGACCATATTACAAACCACATCCCTGGTCTGGACAACATTTCAAACCAACATCCCTGGTCTAGACCACATTACAAACGTCACCCTTGGTCTAGACCACATTACAAACCTCACTCCTGGTTTAGACCACATTACAAACCACATTCCTGGTTTAGACCACATTACAAACCACATTCCTGGTCCAGACCACATAGCACCAGGAATCTGGCACAGGTTCTGAACACCAAATTAGATATACAGACACACAGCAAAAAGAGATGTTTCCTTAAATAGTTTGACCCACAAATAAAAGTGGGTCACAAAATGAATCACTTTGGGGATTCTGGTCACGCTACAGTTATTCAAAATTCCTGCAGAACTGAACTATATGTTAGCTTAGGCTTCACTGCAGCTTTACCGATCAGCTCCTCCACTTATCCTGCCGGGGGAGGCTGTGAGAGGGAGCGGGTGTGCCCGCCCCTGCATGCCGACCCGAAGATTCTGGACTTAGTTCTTCATTTGGGTCTGAAACTTGTCCTTCTGCTGCAATGATACCTCATGCAAGTACCTGTTTTCCTCCAAGTACTGACGATTTGCTGTTTGAGGGTTCCTAGACAAGAGACTACTTTACTGGGTCATACTGAATGCTCTTCCTCTTAGATGCCTCGAGCAACTTTTTGATCCCCCGAGCACATACTTCATGGTTTATATGTTAAAATGTCCAACCCTCAAGTCTCTGCATGGATAACATTACGCATTGAGCTGAATGAACACTCAACTTGGGGTCTATAGCAAGCAACTAAGAGCAGCCTTGGCAACTTCTGATGGCAATGAGTACTTGTTACTAACAAATATCTTTGCCCACCAAACATCTAATCTCATACATTCTTGCATGACTCCTATGTCTTAGTCAATGTGATACCTGCGCACTTGCAACAGATAAATCAATATCTTCCTCATCTGTCATGACTTTTTGTGTGATTTCTGGCACAGTCTTGAGGTATTTCAAAGTTAGGGGATGGCATCTTGCTAGTGGATCTTCAGAGTCCTGTTTCCAACTGGCATCTTTTTCTGTAGTGACCTTGCTGCAGCTAGGTAGTCTTCCTGTAACCTGCTCTAAGAATATTTTGATAATCTGACTTTCAGGGCTCTGTGCAAGAAGTTATACTGCAAGGAACACCTGTCTAGGAGGAAGCATATCTGATGCAACATCCAATGAGATCTATTTCTCTGCTTTATGCAGAAATTTTTATTCCGTGGGCAGGCGTGTGCCTGACCCGAAAGGGAGTGAAATTGGGCGAGCGTTCCAACGTCATCGTGCACTATTGCGATGTTGGTCGGCGGGCGCGTGCAAGAGGCATCTCTGATTGGTGCTTCTTCAAATGTGCATACTGCTTTAGAGCTTTCAAACCACTCATTCCATAATCAGGTTCTTTGGAGCAAATGTTCACTTTTGTCTCCAACACATTCCACTTCCAAGGATCTTTCAATCCTTTATCAATCTCCCTGGCCTTCAAGTCACTTCTTCATTCCAGAATAATTTTTCCAGGGTTGAGAATGAGAGACATTGTAGCAGCAATTTGCACACATGCCATCATGACTACAGTCACGATTTAGTGTGAATGTTTGCAGCTCTATGTTTCATATTCAGAGCAGCATGCAAATTATACATGATTGCGATGGTACAAAGCACA